>NW_027189162.1:477074-499574 GCF_040958095.1 Procambarus clarkii | reverse complement strand
GCAAATCGGGCCTTGAATAGTAGGCTGAGAAGTGCGTTCTGGCTATTAGGTACGACATATATATATATATATATATGTATATATATGTCGTACCTAGTAGCCAGAACACACTTCTCAGCCTACTATGCAAGGCCCAATTTGCCTAATAAGCAAAGTTCTCATGAATTAATTGTTTTTCGACTACCTAACCTACCTAACCTAACCTAACCTAACTTTTTCGGCTACCTAACCTAACCTAACCTATAAGGATAGGTTAGGTTAGGTTAGGTAGGGTTGGTTAGGTTCGGTCATATATCTACGTCAATTTTAACTCCAATAAAAAAAAATTGACCTCATACATAATAAAATGGGTAGCTTTATCATTTCATAAGCAAAAAATTAGAGAAAATATATTAATTCATGAAAACTTGGCTTATTAGGCAAATCGGGCCTTGGATAGTAGGCTGAGAAGTGCGTTCTGGCTATTAGGTACGACATATATATATATATATATATATATATATATATATATATATATATATATATATATATATATATATATATATATATATGTCGTACCTAGTAGCCAGAACGCACTTCTCAGCCTACTATGCAAGGCCCGATTTGCCTAATAAGCCAAGTTTTCATGAATTAATGTTTTTTCGACAACCTAACCTACCTAACCTAACCTAACCTCACTTTTTCGGCTACCAAACCTAACCTAACCTATAAAGATAGGTTAGGTTAGGTTAGGTAGGGTTAGTTAGGTTCGGTCATATATCTACGTTAATTTTAATTCCAATAAAAAAAAATTGACCTCATACATAATGAAATGGGTAGCTTTATCATTTCAAAAGAAAAAAATTAGAGAAAATATATTAATTCAGGAAAACTTGGCTTATTAGGCAAATCGGGCCTTGCATAGTAGGCTGAAAAGTGCGTTCTGGCTACTAGGTACGACATATATATATATATATATATATATATATATATATATATATATATATATATATATATATATATATATATATATATATATATATATATATATATATATATATATATATATAATTTTTTTGTTTTAAACCTAAATGGGGTACCACCTCTAGTGCAAGTATAGGGACCCATAGCCTAGGAGAAGAAAATAATTAGTACTCAGAGAAGACCTTGTGGATCCTCACTGAACACTTTGATATTTTCTTCCCCTACCACCCCTATTCTTTTAGTGTTTGTGTATATATATCTAACTTTATTTAAAATTTCATTACACAAAAAGGGTTACAACATTGGTTACATGCGAGGTACAGGGCTACTTGTCACAAGTTGTACAGCTCCTCCAGCTCCTCAGATGGCGGGCAGGAACCATGGATGCAGTGAGCATTTCCTCTCTGGATCGCCACACTAAGGTGCTGAAAGAGAAAACTGGCGGCTCTAGGGTCTCTAGTTGTTTCAATTAGCTTTGACCCCAGTTCCTTCAAAAAACTTGCAGCACTTTTACCCTAGGCACCAAGTGTCTCTGAGGCAATGGGGACAAAATTGTAGTGGTGATCAAGGTCTCCATATTTACGCGACTTGGCTGTTTCCCGGTGATTAGCAGCACCCCCTGCCTGTGCAGCACTGAAGTTAACATAGGTGTTGGCTAAGGTTGAAACACAAGTGTAGTCCCACACCAACTGTCTACCATTCTTCCAGGGGTTCACCGTGATCCCGTCTGGGCGACCGACAGGCTCATCTGAGTTGCAGGGCATTAGGTAACGGGGCTCTCTCTCTGCTGGACAACTGGCCGTGGTAAGGCTTCTCTTGATAATGTCGTTAACCTCGCCGTGTCTTGCATGCCATCCTCCTGTCCTTTGGCAGAGAAGGCCATGCCGTCCGTACCTGTTGGCCTCTGCCTCGCCGCAAATACACCTGTATTCGGTGTGGATTGGGGCAGCGAGGCGGAGAGCCACAACAATTCAGAGGGCCTGCGGTGTGAGACGAGTGCCGGTTGCTGACATTGGGGTTGCTAATAGGAAGTCCCCTGCATGGGGAGCTGCTACAGTTTTAAGTCGGGCAGTGTCATGTGGTGTTGTCGCAGCTTCTAGCAAAGTTGCAGCTTCTTGGTCGGCAATGGGGCGATCCCAGCTAGATTGCTTATGTGCTTCAGAAAGCAGTGGTTGGGATGCTGGTCCTGCAAGAGAGACCCATTTGGTGGTGCAGTCTGCAAAGCTGGGATCATGTATCCCTGCCCGTTGAGCTAGGTGCTCGGGAAGGATTTCCTTCACCAAGTTGTCAGACGCCACTGAAGAGGACAGAAATGCTAGTACCGCAATTTGTGTTGCTGTGCGCATGCCGAGGCCCCCGAGTCTGACAGGAAGGGAGGCCTGTTTCCACTGTGAGTCACTGAGAGAAAGGTTGAGGGCTTTTTCTAGCATTGATTTCAGCAAGCTATCGTACTCCTCTAATTTAATATTATTGAAAGATGGCGAACATCTAAGAAAGTAGGTCAGCCTGGGGAGGGACTAGCATCTGGTGATGAGGTAACGTGCATCATGAGCATCGATGTCTTCAATCCTCTCGTTCATCCTCTTCAGGTCAGTGATCTTCTTACCAAGGACCCCGTCGATGGCATTCCTTCCAAGAGGAGCACCTAGGAGTGTGCTGTCCTCAGGGTTGGTTGTGGCACCTAGGAGTGTGCTGTCCTCAGGGTTGGTTACGTGAATATCAGGCAAAACAACCTTTATTTGCTCTATTATGTTCTGGTTGGTGGAGGTTATTTCGCACTTGGAAGGGTTCAGGGTGAGGCCTAGACTTGCTCCTTGCTCCTGAATTATTCTTATGTCGTCCAAGAGTGAGGCTGGGGCGCCGGCTAGAGTACCATCATCCAAAAACCAAATGTTGAGCTCACAGGACAGGTTATGGGTGACTTCCTTGATGACGAGGCAGAAAAGAAAAGGAGCAAGCGAGTCACCCTGTTGGACACCTTCTTGTGACTCAATTTCATGTTCCCCGAAAAGCAAAGAGAGATTCTTGCTGTAACGTGAGTTTACAAACGGGTAGAGGGAAGGAAAAAGCCGATGAACCGCACTGAGTACTGCATCCCTTCTAACCAGATTGAAAGCATTTTTGAAGTTCAGTTTTATCAGGGCTTTTTCATCCGTAATGTTGGCAATGTAGGCTCTAGCTGCATGAGCCGCTGCCTCACACCCTTGGGGAAGGCCAAACCCAAGTTGTTTTGACTTTAGCATGTCTGCTGCTGCCTGACTAACTGCTCTAGCAGCAGCCTTAGCGACGAGGCGCCGGAGTAAATTGCCTACAGCTATCGGTCTGATTCCTCCATCTTTTTTCCTCAGGGCACAGAGTGAAGCACCAAAAAAGATAGGCCGTATGGTCTCTGGTATGTTGCCAGCTAGACATATGTTGGAGAATCTAGTTAATTCCACCAGGAGGCCCTGTGCAATGTCTCCCAGTGCAGGGTTGAGCATTTGTTTGATGTGATTGGGTCTTAGACCTGTGAACCCGCCTGCTGCTCCTGGTGGGAAGGATAAAGCTGCTTTATGCACCATGGATTCGAGCACACACAGGGGTTCTGCTCGTGATGACAGAGGAACACTGTCATCACGTGGAGCTCTGTGTGGGTGTTTTTCTCTTAGGGATTGTGCTGTATTAGCGTCTCTGGTGGCAACTGTGTCCTCGCTGGTGATGACTCTGATCTCCCCTATTGTGTTGCCTTCTTCTATTTTCCTGCTGACTGTTGCCCTGATTTTGGATGCCTCGGTTCTGCTGTTGATACCTTTTCTGCCGTGGGTGTTTTTGGCATGGGTGGGGAGGGGTGCCTGGTTGTCCTCTCTAGGAAAACTATTTATAGCCATAATGACTGAGGAAGCTAATGATTTGTCTCTCCTTGCAGGGACAGCTAGGTATATGTTTTCAAACAAGAGAAGATTATGCCATACTTGGATAGTTCCGGGAGAGTCAGTAACCTTTTTCAAGAGGCTGGATAGTTTAGCTGCCGCTTGGGAGCGAGCAGCTTTGGGGATGTGCTGCAAGGTTCCAACCGATGTCGCTTTGATGGCTTCTAGTAGATTCTCAGTCGAAATGAAGCTGTTCGAGGTGTTTTCCCTGACTGCTGGTGTGGGGCCTTGATTGATACTCTCTTTGGGAGGGCGCCACCAACCCAGACAATCCGTTCCGTTGTGGGAATGTTTGCACACACCCTCGTTGGTCTTGAGACGCCCCACCTTGTCACACACTTGGCATGTGCCGTACCTGATGCTGGTTGATGGCTTCTCTTGGCTGAGAGAAGCCTGGCTGTGATTCGTGACCTGCGACATCCTCGGGCGCTGGGTGGATGCTGGGCGGACCCTGGGCGGACCCTGGGCGGGCGCTGGGTGGACGCTGGGCGGACGCTGGGCGCGCTGGGTGGGTGCTGGGCGGGCGCCGGGTGGGCGCCGGGTGGGCGCCGGGTGGGCGCCGGGTGGGCGCGGGGTGGGCGCTGGGAGGGCTGGGCCAGATGCTGGGTGGGCGCTGGACGTAGTGTGGGGGTAGATACAGGGAGGTGGTGGTCGCGGTTGGGTGGGGCAGAGGGGGGCAGACCGGCACCTCTCGACATGTGGGTTGGGTGACGGTACACACTTGAAGGTATGGGTCGGGGAGGGGGGAACAGAGGGGTGACACAAACACTTATGTATATGCATTTATATATATATATATATATATATATATATATATATATATATATATATATATATATATATATATATATATATATATATATATATGCGAACAAGCCTGAATGGTCCCCAGGACAATATGCAACTGAAACCCACAGCAACCTTCCCCCTGTCTCCCAGTCCTCCCCCCACCATTTTCCCTAGCCTCATCCTCCCAACCATTCTTCACTGCCCCGTTTTCTCGTCCTCCTAACCATTCCCCAATCCGCCGTCCCCTCGTCCTCCCCCACCATTCGCCCCCTCCCCAGTCCCCTTGTCTTCCCCACCATCCCCCACTCAACTGTCCCCTCATCCTCCAAACCATTCGCCACTCTCCCGTCCCCTAGTCCTCCCCCACTATACTCCACTCCCCTGTCCCCTCATCTCCACCATCCCCAGCTCCCCCCGTCCCCTTGTACTCCCCCATCATTACCCACTACCCTGTACCCTCGTCCTCTCCACCATCCCCCACTCCCGTCCCCTCATCCTCCCCACCATTCCCATGCTTCACGTCCCCTCGTCCAATGTGATCTGATGTTCCTATCAGAAATTTGGGAACATCAAATTATCTTATGTTTCCATCATTGATATATAAGAAAAACAATTAAAAAAGAAATGAAAAAAATGAAAAACTAAAAAAATAAACTATACTTACTAAATGAACGGTATGGTAAACAACACAGCTCAATTCCAACACAATGTCACACAAAATAATTAAATCAAAATAAAATAAATCGAAATTTAGGAAAATTCAATTTGTCAATTCAATCTGAAACACTGAAATGGAATCATGACATATTTAGTATAGCGTGTGTGTGTGTGTGTTGCTATTACGTAAAACAGATGGCGCTTTTTTTCAAAAAAGCATGTTTTTACCTATCACACGTGTAGCATCTATATAGCAGGTATATAAAAACACGTGCGTATTCAAGTGAAACGTTGTGTCAAAATTTCAAAGCAATTGGAGATGAAGTTTCGGAGATGAGAGTGTGTGTTGCTCTTAGGTCCATCAGATGGCGCTGTTTAAAAAAAAAAAACATGTTTTTTCCTATCACAGGTGAGGCATGTGTACAGTAAGCATATAAAACACGCGCCTTTTCGAATGCAACGTTGAGTCAAAATTTCAAAGCAATCGGTAAAGAGGTTTCGAAGATTTCCATTATATTTGATATGTAGAATTTCGCAACATAAATACTCTGTAGGACATGGCCAATTGTCTAATGCTTTGTTTGTTCATCTGTCAGGAGATGCTCACCAAATTGATTGGGAGATGACTTCTTCAATAACGAATTGTAAAAGCACCTATAACAGAAACATAAATGAATCTGCTTTGTTACAGATCACAAAAGAAAGTAATTTGAACATTAGCAGTGGTTTATATAACTTAGATCCATTTTTAATAGATCAATTAAAGGGCGATTTAAGTAAGATCATTGGAACACATTTGTCTCACTAATTCATTGTAAATATTTACTATTTTAAACTATAATTATCCATGTGTGGCCCTGTGTGTGGTTCCTGCATCGGATGGGCCAATAGGCCGTCTGCAGTGTCCACGTATTGTACCTCAGCTCACTCCACCATTCTCTCCTGCCTATTTATGTCCAGTACTCGACCTGTAAAACCACTCCTTCTGAAGATGTATTAATATACGAAAGTACTTAAGGAAATTCCTGTTTAAATTTTCCTCCGAGGTCTGACTATATATATATATATATATATATATATATATATATATATATATATATATATATATATATATATATATATATATATATATATATATATATATATTGTCTTTACATTGAATAAAACACGTCAATAATAACATTTACTATTATCACCAAAAACTCCTCTATAAACGAATGAGTGAATGAACTCGTCTTCCTCCTTCATCTTCCCTCCAACCCCTTCCCAACCTCTCCTCTCTCCCTGTTTATCCTCTTCCTCCTTCTTTCTCTTAACTCTAATCTCCACCATTTTCCTCATCCCCCTTCCCCTCACCCCCTCTCTCTCTAAGATACCCCTCGCCCCTCCCATGAAAATAAAAAACAATAATTTATATATATAAAAGGGGGAACCCGGCTGCATCCATGTCTCCCCCCCCCTCCTTCCCCCTCCCCTCCGCTCTTTCACCCTCTTCCCTCTTCCTCCCCCCCTCTTCCTCCCCCCTCTTCCCTCTTTCTCCCCCTTCCCCCTCTCTTATACAATATCTGAGTGAACACGGCCACTTACCTCTGCCTATGGTGGTTGGTAATAGGGTTGGCGGCGTGACAATATTTAGCCCCTTAACTATATTCTTGATCATCCCGGATATATATTACACCTTAGGGGCTCTATGCTAGTCAGGTTAAGGTCTCCCAGCAGCAGCCTTCCTCCCATCAACATCGACAAGATGGAGTACTCGGAGTATTCCTGTAAGAGACTCATCTCACATTTCGACTGTTCGGACTCGGCCCCTAAGAGGAGAAAATTAGAAGACGGCTGGGATGGAAATTGGGAGGACGCGGCCTCCTACGTCCGCAAGATGGTGGACGTCTGGGACCAACTGTGGGACTACGGCGGACAAACGCTTGGGAAGGACTGGGAATATATGGATATATGAACAGTGTTTACTTCTTTGTTTCTGATCATTACTTCTTATTTTTTTGTGAAATTGATTAAAATAAAGGCTATGCGTACTCACCTAGTTGTATTCATCTAGTTGTCCTTGCGGGGGTTGAGCTCTGGCTATTTGGTCCCGCCTTTCAACTGTCAATCAACTGATGTACAGGTTTCTGAGCCTACTGGGCTCTATCATATCTACATTTGAAACTGTGTATGGAATCAGCCTCCACCACATCACTGCCTAATGCATTCCATTTCTCTACTATTCTGATATTGAAAAAATTCTTTCTAACGTCTTTATGGCTCATTTGGGCACTCAATTTCCACCTGTGTTCCCTAGTGTGTGTGTGTGTATGACCTTGTGTTAAATAATCTGTCTTTATCTACCCTATCAATTCCTCTGAGAATCTTGCATGTGGTTATCATGTCCCCTCAAACTCTTCTGTCACCCAGTGACGTGAGGTTTAATTCCCGTAGTCTCTCCTCGTAGCTCATACCTCTCAGCTCGGGTACTAGTCTGATGGCAAACCTTTGAACCTTTTCCAGTTTAGTCTTATCCTTGAGTAGATATGGACTCCATGCTGGAGCCGCATACTCCAGCCTTGGTCTGACATATGTGGAATACAAAGTTCTGAAAGATTCCTTACACAAGTTTCTAAAGGCCGTTCTTATGTTAGCCAACCTGGCATATGCCGCTGATGTTATCCTCTTGATATGAGCTTCAGGGTACAGGTCTGGCGTGATATCAACCCCCAGGTCTTTCTCTCTCTCTCTCCTAAATGATACCTTGTATCTGGTCTCCTGCTCCCTACATCTATCTTCATTACATTACATTTGCTTGGGTTAAACTCTAAAAACCATTTGTTAAACTATTCCTGCAGATTGTCCAGCTCTTCTTGAAGCCTTAAGGTGTCCACCTTTGTCTTAATCCTTCTCATAATTTTGGCGTCGTCAGCAAACATTGAGAGGAATGAATCTATACTCTTTGGGAG
The DNA here is from genome assembly GCF_040958095.1 of Procambarus clarkii. Classification (NCBI taxonomy): domain Eukaryota; kingdom Metazoa; phylum Arthropoda; class Malacostraca; order Decapoda; family Cambaridae; genus Procambarus; species Procambarus clarkii. The sequence goes on along the minus strand of NW_027189162.1, from coordinate 491,305 downwards.
ATCATTTACGTATATCAGAAATAGGATAGGTCCGAGTACAGAGCCCTGTGGGACTCCACTGGTGATTTCACGCCAATCGGAGGTCTCACCCCTCACCGAAACTCTCTGCTTCCTATTGCTTAGGTACTCCCTTATCCACTGGAACATCTTACCAGCTACTCCTGCCTATCTCTCCAGCTTATGCATAAGCCTTTTATGGGGTACTGTGTCAAAGGCTTTCTGGAAGTCCAAGAAAATGCAGTCCGCCCATCCTTCTGCTTAATCTTTGGCACCTGATCGTAGAATTCTATTAAGCCTGTAAGGCAAGATTTACCCTCCCTCAACCTATGTTGATGGTTTGTCATCGAAGTCCCTTATCTCCAGATGTGTTACTAGGTTTTTTCTCACGATCTTCTCCATCACCTTGCATGGTATACAAGTTAAGGACACTGGCCTGTAGTTCAGTGCCTCTTGCCTGTCACCCTTTTTGTATATTGGGACTACATTAGCAGTCTTCCATATTTCGGGTAGGTCTACTGTTTCCAGTGACCTACTATACACTATGGAGAGTGGCAAGCAGAGCGCTCCTGCACATTCTTTCAATACCCATGGTCAGATTCCGTCCGGGCCAACAGCCTTTCTCACGTCCAGATCCAACAGGTGCCTCTTAACCTCATCTCTTGTAATTTCATACAATTCCAATGCCGCCTGGTTTACTGCTTCTTCTCCTAGCGCCGTGACCTCTCCTTGTTCTATTGTGAAGACCACCTGGAACCTCTTGTTGAGTTCTTCACACACCTCTTTGTCATTCTCTATATACCTGTCCTCACCTGTCTTAAGTTTCATCACCTGTTCCTTCACTGTTGTTTTCCTTCTGATGTGACTGTGTAGTAGCTTAGGTTCGGTCTTGACTTTATTAGCTGTATCATTTTCATATTTTTTCTCAGCTTCTCTTCTCACACTTACATACTCGTTCCTTGTTCTCTGGTATCTCTCTCTGCTTTCAGGTGTTCTGTTATTTCGGAATTTCCTCCACGCCCTTTTGTTCAGTTCCTTTGCTTTCATACATGGCCTATTAAACCATAGATTCCTTTTTTTGCTTCTTCTTTTTTTCCTGTCGGGCCGGGATAAACCTGTTTACTGCCTCCTGACACTTTTGGGGTGACATAGCCCATCATGTCATGTACGGACTTAGTTGTGAGTTCTATGGTATATCCCTTAGGAATTTTCTCATCTCATAGTTCATGAGGAGCCAACAAGTTTCCCTTTCGGTTCGCCAGTCCTTTGTTTCCCAGTTGTTTCTTGGGGAAATAATTCCTAGCTCTACCAGGTATTCGAAGATCAGTACACTATGATCACTCATTCCCAAGGGGGCTTCCAACTTAACCTCCCTTATATCCGACTCATTTAGCGAAATATCAGATCAAGAATTGCGGGTTCATCCTCTCCTCTCATTCTTGTCGGTCCCTTGATGTGTTGGTTTAGAAAGTTTTTTGTTGCTACGTCTAGCAGCTTAGCTCTCCATGTGTCCTGTCCTCCATGAGGGTCTCTAGTCTCCCAATCTGTTTTCCCATGGTTGAAGTCTCACATAATTTGTAGTCTGGATCCGTTTCTGCTATATACAGAAGCTGCTCTCTCTATTATATTGATGGTGGCTATGTTGTTCCTATCATATTCCTGTCTGAGTCTTCTGTTGTTTGCTGGGGAGTTATATATGACTACTAGTATAATTTTTTGTCCTCCAATTGCTATGGTACCTGTTATGTAGTCACAGAAATCTTTACAGCCCTGAATAACCATCTCTTCAAAATTCCAGCCTTTTCCCATCAGCGAAAAGGGAAACCTACACTCACAACTTTTCCCTACGCGACCTCCTTCTCTCCCTTCTCTCTTTCCTCACTACATAGTAGTCCTATGGAAACACTGCATTTGTTATGGTTTCCAATAGCTTTGTTTCTGTGAGTGCTATTGTTTCTGGGTTTTCTTCTAGTGCCCATTCTCCAAGTAACCTTGTTTTATTCGTAATGCCATTTATATTATTGTACATTGCCTTGAAGCTCACTTTCTTCTGTTCATTCTCTTGTCCCCTTCTTGGTGAGCGTTCTGCTGATGGAGGAAACTGTTCAATAGGTGTGAAGATCTGTGAGATGGTTAACAAGGTGTCAGAGGATTCTGGTGTGTGTGTGTGTTTGTGTGTGTGTGTGTGTGTGTGTGTGTGTGTGTGTACTCACCTATTTGTACTCACATATTTGTGCTTGCGGGGGTTGAGCTTTGGCTCTTTGGTCCCGCCTCTCAACTGTCAATCAACTGGTGTACAGATTCCTGAGCCTACTGGGCTCTATCATATCTACATTTAAAACTGTGTATGGAGTCAGCCTCCACCACATCACTGCCTAATGCATTCCATCCGTTAACTACTCTGACACTGAAAAAGTTCCTTCTAACATCTCTGTGGCTCATGTGAGTACTCAGTTTCCACCTGTGTCCCCTTGTTCGCGTCCCACCAGTGTTGAATAGTTTATCCTTGTTTACCCGGTCGATTCCTCTGAGGATTTTGTAGGTTGTGATCATGTCTCCCCTTACTCATGTCTCCCCTTACTGTGTGTGTGTGTGTGTGTGTGTGTGTGTGTGTATTCACCTATTTGTACTCACCTATTTGTGCTTGCAGGATCGAGCATTGACTCTTGGATACCGCCTTTCCAGCCATCGGTTGTTAACAGCAATGACTCCTGTCCCATATCCTTATCATACCTAATTTTAAAAGTATGAATAGTATTTGCTTCCACAACCTGTTCCTCAAGTGCATTCCATTTTTCCACTACTCTCACACTAAAAGAAAACTTCCTAACATCTCTGTGACTCATCTGAGATTCCAGTTTCCACCCATGTCCCCTCGTTCTGTTATTATTACGTGTGAACATTTCATCTATTTCCACTTCTATCTCCACTTCCGCTGTGTGTGTGTGTGTGTGTGTGTGTGTGTGTGTGTGTGTGTGTGTGTGTGTGTGTGTGTGTGTGTAATTACCTAAGTGTAGTATCAGGATGAGAGCTACGCTCTTGGTGTCCTGTCTTCCCAGCACTCTTTGTCATGTAAAGCTTTGAAACTACTGAAGGTTTTGGCCTCCACCACCTTCTCACTTAACTTGTTCCAACCGTCAACCACTCTATTTGCGAAAGTGAATTTTCTTATATTTCTTCGGCATCTTTGTTTATTTGGTTTAAATCTATGACCTCTTGTTCTTGAAGTTCCAGGTCTCTGGAAATCTTCCCTATCAATTTTATCAATTCCTATTACTATTTTGTAAGTAGTGATCATATCACCTCTTTTTCTTCTGTCTTCTAGTTTTGACATATTTAATGCCTCTAACCTCTCCTCGTAGCTCTTGCCCTTCAGTTCTGGGAGCCACTTAGTAGCATGTCTTTGCACCTTTTCCAGTTTGTGTATGTGCTTCTTAAGATATGGGCTCCACACAACCGCTGCATATTCTAGCTTTGTCTAGCAAAAGTCGTGAAAAATTTCTTTAGTATTTCCCCTCCATGTATTTAAAAGCAATTCTGAAGTTAGAAAGCGTAGCATAGGCTCCTCGCACAATGCTATTAATGTGGTCCCCTCAGGTGATGTGGTTTTCTATCTAGAACCACCCCTAGATCTCTTTCTTTATCAGAATTCTTTAAAGATTTCTCACATAATTTATAGGTTGTGTGGAGTTTATGTTTTCCTATTCAACATTCCATAACATGGCCTGTATTCACGTTAAATTCCATTTGCCAAGTGGTGCTCCATATACTTAGTTTGTCCAGGTCTTCTTGAAGGGCTTGACTATCATCTATGTTTCTTATCCTTCCTATTATCGTAGCATCATCATCAAACATGTTCATATAATTCTGTATTCCATCTGGTAGATCGTTTATGAAGACACTGAACATTACCGGTGCAAGAACTGAACCCTGTGGTACTCCACTTGTGACGTTTCTCCAGTTCGATACATTGCCTCTGATTACTGCCCTCATTTTTCAATCAATCAGAAAATTTTTCATCCATGTTAGAAGTTTACCTGTCACCCCTCCAATATTTTCCAGTCCAGAACAACCTCTTATGTGGAACCCTGTCGAAAGTTTTTATTAGGTCCAGGCAGATGCAGTCAACCCAACCATCTCTTTCCTGTATAATCTCTGTGGCTCGATCATAGAAACTGAGTAAATTTGATACACAGGAACTTCCTGATCGAAAACCGTACTGTCTGTTTGATATTATATCATTTCTCTCCAGGTGTTCTACAATTTAGTTTTTTATTATTTTTGCAATATTTTGACTATTACACTTGTCAGTGATACAGGTCTATAAATGACGGGGTCTTCCCTGCTGCCACTTTTGAAGATTGGAACTATGTTAGTCTTTTTCCACACATCTTATACGACTCCTGTACACAGGGATGTCTGAAAAATCAGCTGAAGTGGAATGCTGAGCTCAGGTGCACATTCTCTCAGAACTCATGGTGAAACTCTATCTGGGCCAACTGCTTTGTTCTTACTTAGCTCCAGGAGCATTTGTTTAACTTCGTCTCTAGACACCTCTTTGTGCTCTATGCTGTTCTCTGCAATTCTCATTGTATCTGGTTCTTTGAGGATCTCATGTTGTACAAATACACTTTGGAACTTTTTCGTTTAATGTTTCAAACATTTCCTTTTCATTTTCCGTGTATCTGTCCCCCATTTTCAACCTATGAATATTATCCTTTAGCAACAGCTTGCTTTTAATGAATTTATAGAAAAGGCCTGGACCTGATTTACATTTGTCTGCTATACCGATCTCAAAGTTCCTTTGCCTCTCTCCTTACTAACATGTAGTTGTTTCTTGAATCTTTGTATCGCTGGTATGTTTAGGATTTTGGTCTCTTTCTATAATGATTCCATGCTTGTGTCTTTTGATCTCTGGCCCTCTCGCAGTTTCTGTTGAACCAACCCTTTTTCCTAGGTTTGCATGTCTGTTTTGGTATGAATGTTTGTGTGCCTTTATCGTATATTTTCCAAAATAAGGCATACATCTCATTTACTTCCTTGCCTAGCAACAATTCCTAAGTTCCCCATAGTGTCCTCTCTAGAAATCGAGTTTAACAACTGTTTCATTGTCCCCATTCTTTACTAGATTATATCGCATAGCGTATTTAATGTCCAAGAGGACGTGATCACTCTTTCCCAAGGGAGTAAGGTACTGGATGTCAAATACCTCTTCTTCTTTCCTGGTGAATACTAGATCCAGTAATGACGGTACATCTCCTTCCCTCATTCTTGTGGCCTGCTTGACGTGTTGATACATGAATGTCTCCAAGATGACGTTTACAAACCTGCCTGTCCAAATGTCCTCTGTTCTTGCCTCGTAGGCCTCCCAGTCTATTGCCTTAAAGTTGAAGTTTCCCAGTACCAGCAATCAGGATTTATCTTTGTCAGCTCTTACCATAACATCTCTCATGACCATTTTGAGGCCCTCTCGTTTGTCATCCAGTTCTTCCTTTGTCCATATGTTGCTTGCTGGTGGGCTGTAGGCATTTAAAATTATCAGCTTATCATCTTCATTCCAAAGCTACAATGCCATTATGTCAATATCTCGAGGGTTTTTAAATATTAATTCTCTTACCTTCAGGTGTTTTCTCACCAGCACAGTCACTCCTTCCCCCTTCCTAGGTTTCCTGTCATGTCTCCAAACTGGGTAGCCCCTTGGAAATACGACCTCATTTAAAATATTTTCTTCAAGTTTTGTCTCTGTTAGTGCGACAATATCTGGGACTTTGAGCTCAATTATATTCTTCAACTCTAATATTTTCGATCTCACTCCATCTAAGTTGGTATATACTACTTTCAGGAATATGTTCCCCTTCCCTTTGTTCTTTAAACCCCATTCCACTAATGATTTTGTTGTTTTGTCTTTATGTACCGTTTAACAAGCTTTCAAGTCCCTGACACTTTGTAGAAAAAAGAATTCCTTTCTTCTTCATTTCTATCCCCATTTAGACGTTTCGCTTCAATGAAGTTCATTTTCAGCTTTTCTCTGTCCTCATTTGAGAGGTCTTGTCTTATTGACCAAAGTTTGCCATTTTCGTCACATTGTAATTTTCTTGTATTTCGAAGCACTTCTGTCATATATTTCACTCCATTAAACATCACCCTTAAGGGGCAGTTCTTGTCTTTCTCATATTTTCCTATCCTCCTAAAATCACTAACAAGCTCCTTTGAATTTAGGCCTTCTCCTAATCCTACTATTTTTTCTATGATTTTCATCTTTTCTGCTACTCGGTCCACCCTAGAGGAAATTTCCTTCTCTAAACATCCAAAAATTATTATGGACTTACTTCTACCTACAGTGTTTTGTACCAGTGTACTGTTGGTTACCAGTTCTTTCCTTATTGCTTGCCTAAGATCCGCTTCTTGTTTATCATTTCTGGTTAGGACTTCCAAACACCTTTCCTTAATCGTCTCTTTCTCTTTGACAACTTGGGCATACGTCTATTTCTTCTTTATACTTTTCTAGTTCTTTATTACCTCCTCTATGTGAGTTGTCAATGAAGTTTCCAGTTGCAGATCCTTGCCTAATTCTGTATTAGCTCTCAGGCTCCCTTGTAGTTGTTCACCATAAGAGTCTATTTTCTTGTTTACTTCTTCAAAGTCACCACACTTCACTTTCCACGCCTCATTTTCTTTCACTAGTTCCTTGATTTGCTCCTCCTAATTTGTTACCTTGTCCGTTAATGCAGTAATACTCTTAACTTGCTGAAGAATACTTCCTTTTAGAGTGCAAAGCTCACTCCTAAAAGCTCCTTTGTTCTCTAAGAATTTAAGCACTTTTTCTTCATTCTTTTGCATATCCTCAATTATCTCTAACCTGCCAAGAACACCTCCTTTCCTTATATCTTGTGGTGAGAATCCTTTGACAAAATCATCTATTGGTGTGTTTACATTCCCCGTGGTGGTGGTGGCCATCTTTGTTTTTGTTCTAGAACAAAAACAAACTTTTCCAACTCAGCTATTTTCACTCATCTTTATTTGTTTATTGTATTTTTTTGCTTTTACACTTCCTTGAACCTTTATGTAACCTGGGACACCACTGTAGCCCCCAACCTGTTCCCAATACTTAAGTAATTCGATATTCCAGGAGCTTGCTGCGGTGTGCCCACGCAACCACTTGGGCTAGACGGTAGAGCGACGGTCTCGCTTCATGCAGGTCGGCGTTCAATCCCCGACCGTCCAAGTGGTTGGGCAAAACTCCTTTACCCCTGTCCCATCCCAAATGCTTATCCTGACCCCCTTCCCAGTGCTCATATAGTCGTAATGGCTTGGCGATTTCTCCTGATAAATAGTGACTCCTGCCTCCTCCAGCTCCAGTGACCCAGTCACTGTAACCTACACTGTTACAGTGTGTGTGGAGAGATACGGCTTCAGTTGGAACCATGAGGATAGTATGGTGTACATGGTTATAGTGACACTGGTTGTGAGTAGTGTTGAGTTACAGTGATGATGGACGTGTGAAGATGGTTATAGTGAAGATGGATGTGAGTAGAAAATATTGTTACTTTGATGAGGGTCGTGTGTAGTGATGATGGTGTTGTAACTACACAAAACCATCAAGACTACCATCCTGATAACCATCTACACAGCACATGAAGGTTGTGTGTAGTGTAGATGGTACAGTGATGAAGGTTGTGTGTAGTGTAGATGGTACAGTGATGAAGGTTGTGTGTAGTGTAGATGGTACAGTGTTAATGGTTGTGTGTAGTGTAGATGGTACAGTGTTCATGGTTGTGTGTAGTGTAGATGGTACAGTGTTCATGGTTGTGTGTAGTGTAGATGGTACAGTGTTCATGGTTGTGTGTAGTGTAGATGGTACAGTGTTCATGGTTGTGTGTAGTGTAGATGGTACAGTGTTCATGGTTGTGTGTAGTGTAGATGGTACAGTGATGAAGGTTGTGTGTAGTGTACATGGTACAGTGTTCATGGTTGTGTGTAGTGTAGATGGTACAGTGTTCATGGTTGTGTGTAGTGTAGATGGTACAGTGATGAAGGTTGTGTGTAGTGTAGATGGTACAGTGATGAAGGTTGTGTGTAGTGTAGATGGTACAGTGTTCATGGTTGTGTGTAGTGCAGATGGTACAGTGATGAAGGTTGTGTGTAGTGTAGATGGTACAGTGATGAAGGTTGTGTGTATTGTAGATGGTTACAGTGATGAAGGTTGTGTGTAGTGTAGATGGTACAGTGATGAAGGTTGTGTGTAGTGTAGATGGTTACAGTGATGGTGGTGTGTAGTTTAGATGGTACAGTGATGAAGGTTGTGTGTAGTGTAGATGGTTACAGTGATGAAGGTTGTGTGTAGTTTAGATGGTACAGTGATGAAGGTTGTGTGTAGTGTAGATGGTTACAGTGATGGTGGTGTGTAGTGTAGATGGTACAGTGATGAAGGTTGTGTGTAGTGTAGATGGTACAGTGATGAAGGTTGTGTGTAGTTTAGATGGTACAGTGATGATGGTTGTGTGTAGTGTAGATGGTACAGTGATGAAGGTTGTGTATAGTGTAGATGGTTACAGTGATGATGGTCGTGTGTAGTGTAGATGGTTACAGTGATGGTCGTGTGTAGTGTAGATGGTTACAGTGATGGTCGTGTGTAGTGTAGATGGTTACAGTGATGGTCGTGTGTAGTGTAGATGGTTACAGTGATGGTCGTGTGTAGTGTAGATGGTTACAGTGATGGTCGTGTGTAGTGTAGATGGTTACAGTGATGGTCGTGTGTAGTGTAGATGGTTAAAGTGATGGTCGTGTGTAGTGTAGATGGTTACAGTGATGGTCGACCATCAAGGTAATAGAGTATTAACTAGCTCCCGTATACCATCACTCCCATTCTTTTCCTCCGTTCCATCTCACATCCTTATCCTGACCCCTTCCAAGTGCTGTGTAGTGGTAATGACCGGGCCCTGTACCGGACAGGTTGTGAGCAGACGGGAGAGGAGACCTAAGAGCGGGAGGGGCGAAGGTTAGAGGTGGGAAAGGGAGGGGGAGTGATGTCGGAGGTCGTGGGGGATGACAGTAGAGAAGAGGTACAGGAATGGAGTAAAGTGGAGGTCTAGGGATGGGGAATCGGGACGGAATGTTGGTTTGTGAGGGGTGTTGGAAAGTTTCCAACACTAATACATCATTATTGTATCATAATACATCACCATTGTATGCTAGGCATAGTATATACTAATCCTACTAATTTGTAGAATCAACATAAATTAATATTTTCCCATCTGCACGTCATTTACCAAATTCTTCCCACATAGAGGGACAGTATTGCGTCAGATAATATCCAGCAGAGACATAATTTTCGTCATCATGCCAGAGAATTGAATAATATTCTCGCCTTTTGTCAGTATTCTTTACAAGAATTAATACCTGATAATATAACAACTAGTGATCTAATAACAACGAGTTATCAACTAAAAGATCACTATATAACAGTTTATCTGTTATCTTAACTTAACATGGAGGAAACAGAAATTTCTCGTTTAATAAAAACACTGTTTATAATAATTATTATTTGACGAGAATTTAAATAATATATAACTCCCTATAATTGCAACCTCATTCTCATTAACTTATTTAGTAGAGTAATTATAAGGAAAACAATTTTCCGTTTCTACTAAAATATGTTGCGCATGCGCGAGGAGAGGGTTGAGGCAGGAGGAGGAGCACGAAAGGACTGACTACGAAGCTTTGACCACGAGACGACATGATGGCCGTTGGTACAGAGAGGTGAAGATTTCGTCAGCTATGTGATCGGCCCTTGCTATTAATCGGCCCCAGAGTGTATAACTACTCCATCAGCGATCCAAGGATTGCGTCGGTGAACAACAATAATGTTAAGTGGTTCAGTTATAATGTTCAGAGCTCTCAACATGCAAACTTTACCTTAAGTCCATCGTTACACCGTGCTCCCTCCTCTATCTACAAGTATGTTCCCAGTGAACTTAATATAGCCCTTCCAGTAATCCATAATGAAATAATTTTTGTGTGTAAACGAACTTTACACTATATTGGGTTTCCAGCGTGTGTTGAAGCAGCCTGAGGTGAGACAAACTCCCACGCCACGCTAGCAAGTGAGGTGTTCCAGCAGGTTGTAGATGACGCCATCACCTAACCACGCCCCCGTTCACTGTCACAGCCAAGTTGCTGATATTACCTTGATTTATTCCTTAATTACTTATAAATAGTTGAGATTTAATATAGCCTCGTGAACTTTAGATAGGAACAGTTTTCTTGTCTAACAGTAACTATAATAAGCTCCTATTATTAACCAAGTTACTAAATACTTATACAAATTATATCTCTTATTAAATGTTACTAATTTCTCTCGGGGAAGAACCAGCCTGTATTAAGTGTACTAGGAGTAACTCAACTTCTAGTATTAACCCCCAATTGTGAAGTTTGGGAAGGTTTAACTCTTGAATAATAATTAATCTTCCAGTCCATTAATATTCAACAAATAATTCTTAATAATTACATTGTCCACAGGCACTGGTATCTTAGTCCTTATTATTGCATTATGTATCTGTTTCCCTTTTCAGTAAAAATAGGATGGTCCTTCGTGTAATTCAATTCAATCAATTAAATATCAATATATTAAGAGTTAGGTTTCCTACACGACAAGCGGGGGGGGGGGGAAGGGTTAGGGGGGAGTAATGAAGGGTTAAAAGTTGGGGAACCATTTGAGAGAGAGTGAGAGAGAGAGGAGAGAGAGAGAGAGAGAGAGAGAGGGGGAGGGCTCTACTCACAGCCTGAAATAAGGGAAGAATTAAATAGTGTGTTAAGAGAGAGAAGAGACAAGCGCTGGCATACACACACACATACACATACACACACACACACACACACACACACACAATAAGGGACGAGGCGGGACCAAAGAGCCAAAGCTCAACCCCCGCAAGCACAAATAGGTGAGTACACACACACACACACACACACACACACACACACAGAGGCATACAAATAGACGGGCACACATATACACACACACACACACGTTACCCTAGATGAAAGACTATCAGATATAGAGGTGACAGCAGAGGAGGTAATGAAACAGTTGACAACTCTAGATGCAACTAAAGCAGTTGGACCAGACAAAGTATCACCGTGGATACTAAAAGAAGCAGCACAGGCCCTCAGCGTGCCTCTGGCAATGGTCTTTAATGAGTCACTTATGTCAGGAGAATTGCCCAGTTGCTGGAAGAAGGCAAATGTCGTGCCGATCTTCAAGAAAGGAGATAGGGAGGAGGCACTTAACTACAGACCTGTATCACTGACAAGCATCCCCTGTAAAATACTGGAAAGAATAATTAGGCTACGACTGGTTGCACACCTGGAGAACATTAGGTTTGTGAACAAACATCAACATGGGTTCTGGACAGGGAAATCGTGCCTAACAAACCTTCTGGAATTCTATGATAAAATAACGAGGATAAGACAGGACAGAGATGGTTGGGCAGACTGCATATTTCTGGACTGCCAAAAAGCCTTTGATACAGTACCGCACATGAGACTGCTGTTCAAGCTCGAGAGGCAGGCGGGGGTGGGGGGAAAGGTCCTAGAATGGATAAGGAACTACCTAACAGGAAGGAGCCAAAGAGTTACGGTAAGGGGCGAGAAGTCGGACTGGCGAACAGTAACAAGTGGAGTACCACAAGGATCGGTGCTGAGACCAATTCTATTTCTTGTATATGTTATATATGTTAACGACATGTTTACAGGCGTAGAGTCCTACATGTCGATGTTTGCGGATGATGCAAAGTTGATGAGAAGAGTTGTGACAGATGAGGATTGCAGGATCCTCCAAGAGGACCTGAACAGATTGCAGAGATGGTCAGAGAAATGGCTACTAGAATTCAACACGAGCAAATGTAAAGTTATGGAAATGGGACTAGGAGATAGGAGACCAAAAGGACAGTACACAATGAAGGGGAACAGCCTACCTGTAACGACGCGTGAAAGAGACCTGGGGGTGGACGTAACACCTAATCTATCTCCTGAGGCACATATTAATAGGATAACGACAGCAGCGTACTCTACACTGGCAAAAGTTAGAACATCATTCAGAAACCTAAGTAAGGAGGCATTTAGGGCGCTTTACACTGCCTACGTAAGGCCAGTCTTAGAGTATGCCGCCTCATCATGGAGTCCCCATCTGAAGAAGCATATAATGAAACTGGAAAAGGTTCAGAGGTTTGCAACGAGACTCGTCCCAGAGCTACGAGGGATGGGGTATGAAGAGCGCCTGAGGGAACTGTGCCTTACGACACTAGAAAGAAGAAGGGAGAGGGGGGACATGATAGGAACGTATAAGATACTCAGAGGAATTGACAGAGTGGACATAGACGAAATGTTCACACGGAATAGTAACAGAACGAGAGGACATGGATGGAAGCTTGAAACTCAGATGAGTCACAGAGATGTTAGGAAGTTTTCTTTTAGCGTGAGAGTAGTGGGGAAATGGAATGCACTTCAGGAACAAGTTGTGGAAGCAAATACTATTCATAATTTTAAAACCAGGTATGATAGGGAAATGGGACAGGAGTCATTGCTGTAAACAACCGATGCTCGAAAGGCGGGATCCAAGAGTCAATGCTCGATCCTGCAGACACAACTAGGTGAGTACAACTAGGTGAGTACACACACACACACACACACACAGGCGTACAGATAGACGGGCACATATATATACACACACACACACACACAAAGGTTTGCCACCAGACTACTACCCGAGCTGAGAGGCATGAGCTACGAGGAGAGACTACGGGAATTAAATCTCACGTTGTTGGAAGAGAGAAGAGATAGCGGGGCATGATCACCACATTCAAGATTCTCAAGGGAATTGATAGGGTAGATATAGACAGGCTATATAACACAAGGGGCACACGCTCTAGGTAAGTGGCCTGAACACGGCCACTTACTTCTGCCTATGGTGGTTGGTAATAGGGTTGGCGGCGTGACAATATTTAGCCCCTTAACTATATTCTTGATCATCCCGGATATATATTACACCTTAGGGGCTCTATGCTAGTCAGGTTAAGGTCTCCCAGCAGCAGCCTTCCTCCCATCAACATCGACAAGATGGAGTACTCGGAGTATTCCTGTAAGAGACTCATCTCACATTTCGACTGTTCGGACTCGGCCCCTAAGAGGAGAAAATTAGAAGACGGCTGGATGGAAATTGGGAGGACGCGGCCTCCTACGTCCGCAAGATGGTGGACGTCTGGGACCAACTGTGGGACTACGGCGGACAAACGCTTGGGAAGGACTGGGAATATATGGATATATGAACAGTGTTTACTTCTTTGTTTCTGATAATTACTTCTTATTTTTTGTGAAATTGATTAAAATAAAGAATATGTGAACTTACCTAGTTGTATTCACCTAGTTGTCCTTGCGGGGGTTGAGCTCTGGCTATTTGGTCCCGCTTCTCAACTGTCAATCAACTAATGTACAGGTTCCTGAGCCTACTGGGCTATATCATATCTACATATGAAACTGTGTATGGAATCAGCCTCCACCACAACACTACTTAATGCAAAAAATTCTTTCTAACGTCTATATGGCTCATTTGGGCACTCAATTTCCACCTGTGTTCCCTAGTGTGTGTGTGCGTGTGCCCCTTGTGTTAAATAATCTGTCTTTATCTACCCTATCAATTCTTCTGAGAATCTTGCATGTGGTGATCATGTCCCCTGTAACTCTTCTGTCACCCAGTGACGTGAGGTTTAATTCCCGTAGTCTCTCCTCGTGGCTCATACCTCTCAGCCCGGGTACGAGTCTGGTGGCCAACCTCTGAACCTTTTCCAGTTTTGTCTTATCCTTGAGTAGATATGAACTCCATGCTGGAGCCGCATACTCCAGGATTGGTCTGACATATGTGGTATACAAAGTTCTGAAAGATTTCTTACACAAGTTTCTAAAGGCCGTTCATATGTTAGCCAACCTGGCATATGCCGCTGATGTTATCCTCTTGATATGAGCTTCCGGGGACAGGTCTGGCGTGATATCAACCCCCAGGTCTTTCTCTCTCTCTCTCTCTGACCCTTGAAGTATTTGATTTCCCAAATTGATACGTTGTATCTGGTCTCCTGCTCCCTACACCTATCTCCATTACATTACATTTGCTTGTGTTAAACTGTAATACCCATTTGTTGGACCATTCCTGCAGCTTGTCCAAGTCTTCTTGAAGCCTTAAT
>NW_027189162.1:434574-472074 GCF_040958095.1 Procambarus clarkii | reverse complement strand
ATAGTGATCTTTTAGTTGATAACTCGTTGTTATTAGATCACTAGTTGTTATATTATCAGGTATTAATTCTTGTAAAGAATACTGACAAAAGGCGAGAATATTATTCAATTCTCTGGCATGATGACAAAAATTATGCCTCTGCTGGATATTATCTGACGCAATACTGTCCCTCTATGTAGGAAGAATTTGGTAAATGACGTGCAGATGAGTACAAATTAGTAGGATTAGTATATACTATGCCTAGCATACAATGGTGATGTATTATGATACAATAATGATGTATTAGTGTTGGAAGCTTTCCAACACCCCTCACTAACCAACATTCCGTCCCGATTCCCCATCCCTAGACCTCCACTTTACTCCATTCCTGTACCTCTTCTCTACTGTCATCCCCCCACGACCTCCGACATCACTCCCCCTCCCTTTCCCACCTCTAACCTTCGCCCCTCCCGCTCTTAGGTCTCCTCTCCCGTCTGCTCACAACCTGTCCGGTACAGGGCCCGGTCATTACCACTACACAGCACTTGGAAGGGGTCAGGATAAGGATGTGAGATGGAACGGAGGAAAAGAATGGGAGTGATGGTATACGGGAGCTAGTTAATACTCTATTACCTTGATGGTCGACCATCACTGTAACCATCTACACTACACACGACCATCACTGTAACCATCTACACTACACACGACCATCATCACTGTAACCATCTACACTACACACGACCATCACTGTAACCATCTACACTACACACAACCATCATCACTGTAACCATCTACACTACACACAACCTTCATCACTGTACCATCTACACTACACACAACCTTCATCACTGTACCATCTACACTACACACAACCATGAACACTGTACCATCTAAACTACACACAACCATGAACACTGTACCATCTACACTACACACAACCTTCATCACTGTACCATCTGCACTACACACAACCATGAACACTGTACCATCTACACTACACACAACCTTCATCACTGTACCATCTACACTACACACAACCTTCATCACTGTACCATCTACACTACACACAACCATGAACACTGTACCATCTACACTACACACAACCTTCATCACTGTACCATCTACACTACACACCATCATCACTGTACCATCTACACTACACACAACCTTCATCACTGTACCATCTACACTACACACAACCTTCATCACTGTACCATCTGCACTACACACAACCATGAACACTGTACCATCTACACTACACACAACCATGAACACTGTACCATCTACACTACACACAACCATGAACACTGTACCATCTACACTACACACAACCATGAACACTGTACCATCTACACTACACACAACCTTCATGTGCTGTGTAGATGGTTATCAGGATGGTAGTCTTGATGGTTTTGTGTAGTTACAACACCATCATCACTACACACGACCCTCATCAAAGTAACAATATTTTCTACTCACATCCATCTTCACTATAACAATCTTCACACGTCCATCATCACTGTAACTCAACACTACTCACAACCAGTGTCACTATAACCATGTACACCATACTATCCTCATGGTTCCAACTGAAGCCGTATCTCTCCACACACACTGTAACAGTGTAGGTTACAGTGACTGGGTCACTGGAGCTGGAGGAGGCAGGAGTCACTATTTATCAGGAGAAATCGCCAAGCCATTACGACTATATGAGCACTGGGAAGGGGGTCAGGATAAGCATTTGGGATGGGACAGGGGTAAAGGAGTTTTGCCCAACCACTTGGACGGTCGGGGATTGAACGCCGACCTGCATGAAGCGAGACCGTCGCTCTACCGTCTAGCCCAAGTGGTTGCGTGGGCACACCGCAGCAAGCTCCTGGAATATCGAATTACTTAAGTATTGGGAACAGGTTGGGGGCTACAGTGGTGTCCCAGGTTACATAAAGGTTCAAGGAAGTGTAAAAGCAAAAAAATACAATAAACAAATAAAGATGAGTGAAAATAGCTGAGTTGGAAAAGTTTGTTTTTGTTCTAGAACAAAAACAAAGATGGCCACCACCACCACGGGGAATGTAAACACACCAATAGATGATTTTGTCAAAGGATTCTCACCACAAGATATAAGGAAAGGAGGTGTTCTTGGCAGGTTAGAGATAATTGAGGATATGCAAAAGAATGAAGAAAAAGTGCTTAAATTCTTAGAGAACAAAGGAGCTTTTAGGAGTGAGCTTTGCACTCTAAAAGGAAGTATTCTTCAGCAAGTTAAGAGTATTACTGCATTAACGGACAAGGTAACAAATTAGGAGGAGCAAATCAAGGAACTAGTGAAAGAAAATGAGGCGTGGAAAGTGAAGTGTGGTGACTTTGAAGAAGTAAACAAGAAAATAGACTCTTATGGTGAACAACTCCAAGGGAGCCTGAGAGCTAATACAGAATTAGGCAAGGATCTGCAACTGGAAACTTCATTGACAACTCACATAGAGGAGGTAATAAAGAACTAGAAAAGTATAAAGAAGAAATAGACGTATGCCCAAGTTGTCAAAGAGAAAGAGACGATTAAGGAAAGGTGTTTGGAAGTCCTAACCAGAAATGATAAACAAGAAGCGGATCTTAGGCAAGCAATAAGGAAAGAACTGGTAACCAACAGTACACTGGTACAAAACACTGTAGGTAGAAGTAAGTCCATAATAATTTTTGGATGTTTAGAGAAGGAAATTTCCTCTAGGGTGGACCGAGTAGCAGAAAAGATGAAAATCATAGAAAAAATAGTAGGATTAGGAGAAGGCCTAAATTCAAAGGAGCATGTTAGTGATTTTAGGAAAAGGGTTGGTTCAACAGAAACTGCGAGAGGGCCAGAGATCAAAAGACACAAGCATGGAATCATTATAGAAAGAGACCAAAATCCTAAACATACCAGCGATACAAAGATTCAAGAAACAACTACATGTTAGTAAGGAGAGAGTCAAAGGAACTTTGAGATCGGTATAGCAGACAAATGTTAATCAGGTCCAGGCCTTTTCTATAAATTCATTAAAAACAAGCTGATGGTAAAGGATAATATTCATAGGTTGAAAACGGGGGACAGATACACGGAAAATGAAAAGGAAATGTTTGAAACATTAAACGAAAAGTGCCAAAGTGTGTTTGTACAAAACGAGATCCTCAGAGAACCAGACACAATAACAATTCGAGAGAACAGCATAGAGCACAAAGAGGTTTTTAGAGACGAAGTTAAATAAATGCTCCTGGAGCTACTAGCATGGATGAAAAATTTTCTGATTGATTGAAAAATGAGGGCAGTAATCAGAGGCAATGTATTGGACTGGAGAAACGTCACAAGTGGAGTACCACAGGGTTCAGTTCTTGCACCGGTAATGTTCAGTGTCTTCATAAACGATCTACCAGATGGAATACAGAATTATGTGAACATGTTTGCTGATGATGCTAAGATAAGAGGAAGGATAAGAAACTTAGATGATTGTCATGCCCTTCAAGAAGACCTGGACAAAATAAGTATATGGAGCACCACTTGGCAAATGGAATTTAACGTGGATAAAGGCCATGTTATGGAATGTGGAATAGGAGAACATAAACTCCACACAACCTATAAATTATGTGAGAAATCTTTAAAGAACTCTGATAAAGAAAGAGATCTAGGGGTGGTTCTAGATAGAACACTATCACCCGAGGGGACCACATTAATAGCATTGTGCGAAGAGCCTATGCTACGCTTTCTAACTTCAGAATTGCTTTTAAATACATGGATGGGGAAATACTAAAGAAATTTTTCACGACTTTTGCTAGGCAAAGCTGGAATATGCAGCGGTTGTGTGGTGCCCATATCTTAAGAAGCACATCAACAAACTGGAAAAGGTGCAAAGACATGCTACTAAGTGGCTCCCAGAACTGAATGGCAAGAGCTACGAGGAGAGGTTAGAGGCATTAAATAGGCCAAAACTAGAAGACTGAAGAAAAAGAGGTGATATGATCACTACTTACAAAATAGTAATAGGAATTGATAAAATTGATATGGAAGATTTCCTGAGACCTGGAACTTCAAGAACAAGAGGTCATAGATTTAAACTAACTAAACAAAGATGCCGAAGAAATATAAGTAAATTCACTTTCGCAAATAGAATGGTTGTCGGTTGGAACAAGTTAGGTGAGAAGGTGGTGGAGGCCAAAACCGTCAGTAGTTTCAAAGCATTATATGACAAAGAGTGCTGGGAAGACGGAACACCATGAGCGTAGCTCTCATCCTGTAACTACACTTAGGTAATTACACACACACGCACACACACACACACACACACACACACACACACACACACACACACACACACACACACACACACACACACACACACACACACACACACACCAAAATCCTCTGACACCCTGTTAACCATCTCACAGATCTTCACACCTATTCAACAGTTTCCTCCATCAGCAGAACGCTCACCAAGAAGGGGACAAGAGAATGAACAGAAGAAAGTGAGCTTCAAGGCAATGTACAATAATATAAATGGCATTACGAATAAAACAAGTTTACTTGGAGAATGGGCACTAGAAGAAAACCCAGATATAATAGCCTAACAGAAACAAAGCTATCGAAAACCATAACAAATGCAGTGTTTCCACAGGACTGCTATGTAGTGAGGAAAGATAGAATGGAGAGGAGGTGGTTGTGTAGCTTTGCTGATGGGAAGAGGCTGAAATTTTTAAGAAAGGGTTATTCAGGGTTGTAAAGATTTCTGTGACTACATAACAGGTACCATAGCAATTGGAGGACAAAAAAATCATAGTAGTAGTCATATATAACTCCCCACCAAACGCCAGAAGACCCAAACAGGAATATGATAGGAACAACATGGCCAACATCAATATAATAGAGAGAGCAGCTTCTGTAGCTAGCAGAAACGGATCCAGACTACAAATTATGGGAGACTTCAACCATGGGAAAATAGATTGGGAGAATAGAGACCCACATGGAGGACCGAACACAAGGAGAGCTAAGCTGCTGGACGTAGCAACAAGAAACTTTCTAAACCAACACATCAAGGGACCGACAAGAATGAGAGGAGAGGATGGACCAGCAATGCTCCATTTGATATTTTGCTAAATGTGTCGGATATAATGGAGGATAAGTTGGAAGCCCCCTTGGGAATGAGTGATCATAGTGTACTGATCTTCGAATACCTGGTAGAGCTAGGAATTATCTCCCCAAAAAAGAACTGGGAAACAAAGGACTGGCGAACCGAAAGGGAAACTTGTTGGCTCCTCATGAACTATGAGGAGATGAGAAAATTCCTAAGGGATATACCATAGAAATCACAACTAAGTTCGCACATGACATGATGGGCTATATCACCCCAAAAGTGTCAGGAGGCAGTAAACAGGTTTATCCCGGCCCGACAGGAAAAAACCAAGAAGCAAAAAAAGATTCCATGGTTTAATAGTCCATGTATGAAAGCAAAAAAACTGAACAAAAGGGCGTGGAGGAAATTCCGAAATAACAGAACACCTGAAAGTAGAGAGAGATACCAGAGAACAAGGAACGAGTATGTTAGTGTGAGAAGAGAAGCTGAGAAAAAATATGAAAATGATATAGCTAATAAAGCTAAGACCGAACCAAAGCTACTACACAGTCACATCAGGAAGAAAACAACAGTGAAGGAACACGTGATAAAACTTAAAACGGGTGAGGACAGGTATACAGAGAATGACAAAGAGGTGTGTGAAGAACTCAACAAGAGGTTCCAGGTGGTCTTCACAATAGAACAAGGAGAGGTCACGGCGCTAGGAGAGGAAGCAGTAAACCAGGCGGCATTGGAATGGTATGAAATTACAAGAGATGAGGTTAAGAGGCACCTGTTGGATCTGGACGTGAGAAAGGCTGTTGGCCCGGACGGAATCTGACCATGGGTATTGAAAGAATGTGCAGGAGCGCTTTGCCTGCCACTCTCCATAGTGTATAGTAGGTCACTGGAAACGGGAGACCTACCAGAAATATGGAAGACGGCTTCAAAATACAAAAAGGAGTGACAAAGATACAAAAAGAGTGACAGACAAGAAACACTGAACTACAGGACAGTGTCCTTAAATTTTATACTATGGAAGGAGATGGAGAAGATCGTGAGAAAAAAACTAGTAACACATCTGGAGAGAAGGGACTTTGTGACAAACCATCAACATAGGTTCAGGGAGGGTAAATCTTGCCTTACAGGCTTAATAGAATTCTACAATCACGTGCCAAAGATTAAGCAGAAGTATGGGCGGACTGCCGGAAATCCCTTGACACAGTACCCCATAAAAGACCGATGCATAAGCTGGAGAGATAGGCAGGAGTAGCTGGTAAGGTGCTCCAGTGGATGAGGGAGTACCTAAGCAATAGGAAGCAGAGAGTTACAGTTAGGGGTGAGACCTCAGATTGGCGTGAAATCACAAGTGGAGTCACACAGGGCTCTGTACTCGGACGTATCCTGTTTCTGATATACGTAAATGATCTCCCAG
The DNA here is from genome assembly GCF_040958095.1 of Procambarus clarkii. Classification (NCBI taxonomy): domain Eukaryota; kingdom Metazoa; phylum Arthropoda; class Malacostraca; order Decapoda; family Cambaridae; genus Procambarus; species Procambarus clarkii. Next base: position 465,582 of record NW_027189162.1, on the reverse strand, counting down.
AGGGTATAGGCTCATTCATCTCTATGTTTGCTGACGACGCCAAAATTATGAGAAAGACTAAGACAAAGATGGACAGCTTAATGGTTCAAGAAGACCTGGACAAGCTGCAGGAATGGTCCAACAAATGGTTTTTAGAGTTTAACTCAAGCAACTGTAATGTAATGAAAATAGGTGTAGGGAACAGGAGACCAGATACGAGGTATCATTTGGGAGAGAGAGAAAGACCTGGGGGTTAACATCACGCCAGACCTGTCCCCTGAAGCTCATATCAAGAGGATAAACTCAGCGGCATATGCCAGGTTGGCTAACATAAGAACGGCCTTTAGAAGCTCCAGCATGGAGTCCATATCTACTCAAGGATAAGACTAAATTGGAAAAGGTTCAAAGGTTTGCCATCAGACTAGTACCCGAGCTGAGAGGTATGAGCCACGAGGAGAGACTACGGGAATTAAACCTCACGTCACTGGGTGACAGAAGAGTTTGAGGGGACATGATAACCACATGCAAGATTCTCAGAGGAATTGATAGGGTAGATAAAGACAGATTATTTAACACAAGGTCACACACACACACACACTAGGGAACACAGGTGGAAATTGAGTGCCCAAATGAGCCATAAAGACGTTAGAAAGAATTTTTTCAATATCAGAGTAGTAGAGAAATGGAATGCATTAGGCAGTGATGTGGTGGAGGCTGATTCCATACACAGTTTCAAATGTAGATATGATAGAGCCCAGTAGGCTCAGGAACCTGTACATCAGTTGATTGACAGTTGAAAGGCGGGACCAAATAGCCAGAGCTCAACCCCCGCAAGGACAACTAGATGAATACAACTAGGTGAGTACGCATAGCCTTTATTTTAATCAATTTCACAAAAAAATAAGAAGTAATTATCAGAAACAAAGAAGTAAACACTGTTCATATATCCATATATTCCCAGTCCTTCCCAAGCGTTTGTCCGCCGTAGTCCCACAGTTGGTCCCAGACGTCCACCATCTTGCGGACGTAGGAGGCCGCGTCCTCCCAATTTCCATCCCAGCCGTCTTCTAATTTTCTCCTCTTAGGGGCCGAGTCCGAACAGTCGAAATGTGAGATGAGTCTCTTACAGGAATACTCCGAGTACTCCATCTTGTCGATGTTGATGGGAGGAAGGCTGCTGCTGGGAGACCTTAACCTGACTAGCATAGAGCCCCTAAAGTGTAATATATATCCGGGATGATCAAGAATATAGTTAAGGGGCTAAATATTGTCACGCCGCCAACCCTATTACCAACCACCATAGGCAGAGGTAAGTGGCCGTGTTCACTCAGATATTGTATAAGAGAGGGGGAAGGGGGAGAAAGAGGGAAGAGGGGGCAGGAAGAGGGAAGAGGGTGAAAGAGCGGAGGGGGGGGGGGAAGGAGGGGGGGAGGAGGGGGGGGGAAGGAGGGGGGGGAGGAGGGGGGGGGGGGAGACATGGATGCAGCCGGGTTCCCCCTTTTATATATATAAATTATTGTTTTTTATTTTCATGGGAGGGGCGAGGGGTATCTTAGAGATAGAGGGGGTGAGGGGAAGGGGGACGAGGAAATTGGTGGAGATTAGAGTTAAGAGAAAGAAGGAGGAAGAGGATAAACAGGGAGAGAGGAGAGGTTGGGAAGTGGTTGGAGGGAAGATGAAGGAGGAAGACGAGTTCATTCACTCATTCGTTTATAGAGGAGTTTTTGGTGATAATAGTAAATGTTATTATTGACGTGTTTTATTCAATGTAAAGACAATATATATATATATATATATATATATATATATATATATATATATATATATATATATATATATATATATATATATATATATATATATAAAATAGGGAAGGGAGTACCACCTCTGGCTGGAAGAAGGGGGACCCATAGCCTCGGAGGAAACCACACATAACGCATTGGAGGGAATGTGGGTCCCCTCCAATACAGTTTCTGTGTGCTTTTCTCCTACCACCCCCTTCCCTTTTTTTTTTTTTTTTTTTTTTCCTTTATTGTGTATTTAAAGGTTACAAAACATACAAGACAAATGCCTAAAGGTTATGGATCTCTTGAAGCTCTCTCCTCCTCCTATATATATATATATATATATATATATATATATATATATATATATATATATATATATATATATATATATATATATATATATATATATATATATATATATATATAATCTGGGTCTTCAAAATAAATAAATCAATAACCCTCAAGTTGACTATTTCCGTAACAGCATGCACTCCTGTATGCTAATCCCCACAATCACCAAGCCCACCCGAGTCAAACATCTGCCACTACCTTGGATCACTTATTGACTAATATAACAGCTCCCCTTACATCTGGTATGATCTATGCCAGAATAACTGGCCACTGTCCTACCTTCCTCATAGCAAACATGGACACAATACCACCAGAAAGCAAGAAACTCTCATTCAGACTACACAGTGAATTAGCTTTAGGCAATCTCTCTAATGCACTTCACAATATTAACTGGGAATCTAAATTCAATAATACACAGGATATAAACTCATTAACTAATCTCTTTCTCTCCAAAACCCTAAGCCTCTACAACACTCACTGTCCCCTCCTTACCAAACAAGTAACTGACAAAAGAAAAAACAATCCGTGGCTCACAAGTGGCATAATCAAATCAATCAACAAAAAACATGAATATGAAAAGAAATTTAGGATTGGCCTAGTTACAAAGGAAGTAGTTAAAAGGTACTCAGCAGTGCTTACCAGTATCATAAGAAAAGCAAAACTTTCATATTATGAGACTAGATTCAAAGAAGCAAAGGGCAACATGAAAAGCACATGGAATTCCATCTCTAATATCCTAGGAACAAAGCAACACTCCCACAACCAGATAACACTCTCTAAGGATGGCCTTACACCGTTAACTGATTTAGAAATGGCAAATGAATTTAATAGCTTCTTTTCATCGGTTGGTGCTAACCTTGCCAGTAAAATCCCACAGACTCAGACACATATCAACACATATCTCTCAGGCAGCTATCCAAACTCTCTTCTCCTCTCACCAGTCAGCCCGACAGATGTTGTGTCCATCATACACTCACTAAAAACTAAAGCTGGGAACATCAGTGAAATCCCATCCATTGTATACAAGAGAGCCTCCCAAGCCCTTGTGCCACCTATAGCTCTGCTGTTCAACAAATCCCTTGAGTGTCATACCTTCCCTGATATTCTTAAAAAAGCAAGAGTAACGCCAGTTCATAAAGGTGGCAATCCGGCGGACATAAACAATTATAGACCAATATCAAACCTACCCATACTATCAAAAATATTTGAAAAAATTATCTACAAACAGCTCTACTCCTATCTCGTAAAATTCGACATTCTTAGCCCGTGTCAGTTTGGCTTCCGCTCCCAAAAGAGTACCAACGATGCAATTATTAGTCTTCATATATAATTTACTCAGCCCTTGACCAAAATGAGTTTCCGATTGGACTCTTCATTGACCTGAGAAAGGCCTTTGATACTGTTAATCACAATTACCTTTTACGCAAACTCCATCATTATGGAATCCGAGGCCATGCACTGGACTATATCCAATCCAATCTTAGTGACAGACACCAATGTGTAACCATCTATAATATAACCTCTTCCACTCTACCAGTAACCGTTGGAGTGCCACAGGGCAGCATCTTGGGACCTCTCCTATTTCTGATATACATCAATGATCTGCCCAATGTCTCTACCATTCTGAAACCTATTTTGTTTGCTGATGATACTACCCTCATCTACTCTAACCCCAACCCCACATACACTAAATGATGTTGTTAATAATGAACTAAAAAAAAAGTCCACTTATGGATGTCAACCAATAAACTAACACTTAACATAGAAAAGACCTACTACATCTTATTTGGAAGGAAATCTACAAATGCAATTCAGCTTCAGATAGATAATGTAAACATTAGCAATAAAAATGATGGAAAGTTTCTTGGCCTATTCCTAAACAAGAGACTCAACTTCAGCACCCACATACAACACATAACTTTGAAAGTCTCTAAAACAGTTGGGATACTCTCCAAAATCAGATATTATGTACCTAACTCTGCTCTCATCTCTCTATATTATGCACTAATCTATCCTTATCTTAATTATGGTATCTGTGCATGGGGTTCAAACACTGCAAACTACCTCAAGTCCATCATCACCCAGCAAAAATCTGCTATCAGAATAATAATAAATTCTGCTTTCAGACAACACTCAGCCCCCTTGTTAAACTCCCTAAACATGCTAAACATAATCTCACTCCACAAATTTTCTTCTGTCAATTACATTTACAAAACCCTGTTCTTAGATGCAAATCCTGCTCTGAAACTCTTCCTGGACAGATGTAATAGGACCCATTATCACCACACCAGAAATAAATATCTCTTTGATATCCCCAGAGTCAAACTTAATCTGTGTAAACTCTCTATGCAAATAAAGGAACCCAGTCTATGGAACTCACTCCCTAATGAATTGAAAAGCTGTCCAACTTTTGCGTCATTCGAAAACAAAACTAAAAAGTACCTAATTTCATCTGCATAGTTTTTTACCTTTTGCTTTAAAATTGCACGGTATCTATTGCTACCCAATCTCCCTATCTTTATGTACCCAATCCGAACATCTTTACCATTGTGATCATTGTTGTCTTCTTATATGTGCTATCAATCTGCTGTACGGTGTCTGTTAATCTTGTTTAAATTACCAATCAAGTTGTCAATGTAATCAACCAGAGCTTTAATATACCAATGTGCTTTAATATACTTACTATTCTCTCACATCTCATTTTTTTTTCTTGCAATGTATCTGTTATCATTTTATTAATTCTGCTAGAATTTACCTACTAAAAATTATCTGTTAGATTAATGACCTGCCTGAAACGCTGCGCGTACTAGTGGCTTTACAAGAGTGTAAATACTATGCTATGTATTCTCTCTAACCCAATGTACCTTCTTGTATATAAATAAATATATATATATGTATATATATATATATATATATATATATATATATATATATATATATATATATATATATATATATTATTAAATATGACCGAAAAAGTAAGATTAATAATTCTAACACGAATTTTCTCAATCTTTCGTACATTACGCTTCACTGTTGGAGGTAAATCAAAAATCACTTCTCCAAAATTCATTTTTGAATTTTGGAACATATAATCTCTTCCCATAACCAAACAATCGCCAGAGAAATCCTAGTAAACAACACAGAAATCATCGATAGATACAGCGATAGCAGGCGGCTTGACGTTTGCGAGGCACTACACATCAAGAAGTCAACACCAGCAATCAACAGCCAATTATTGCACAACTATATTCTACCCACCTCAAGACTCCGCTCCAATATAGAAGCATCAAGAAATATGGACCAATAGGCTTTCTACAAACACTTCTATTCAATACCCATTGTTTCTGTTCTGTCTTGTGTTGATACTTTTAATACCCTATTAATATCCCCTCCTGTTCTGTCTTGTGTTAATGCCACATCACCCTTCCCACCTCACTCAAATGTAGATATAAAATCAGAGATACGTTCTAATCAGTTGTGTATTTGTGAAGTCTTTGAAAATGTAATAAGTTTTACGAAACGCGCCCGTGTCGCGTCAGACTAGAAATAAAAATGAATTTTGGAGAAGTGATTTTTGATTTACCTCCAACAGTGAAGCGTAATGTACGAAAGATTGAGAAAATTCGTGTTAGAATTATTAATCTTACTTTTTCGGTCATATTTAATAATATATGTCTACAGGAAAGACTGCTACCAAAATATAGTAATATATATATATATATATATATATATATATATATATATATATATATATATATATATATATATATATATATATATATATATATATATATTAGTATATTTTGGTAGCAGTCTTTCCTGTTGACATATATTATTAAATATGACCGAAAAAGTAAGATTAATAATTCTAACACGAATTTTCTCAATCTTTCGTACATTACGCTTCACTGTTGGAGGTAAATCAAAAATCACTTCTCCAAAATTCATTTTTATTTCTAGTCTGACGCGACACAGGCGCGTTTCGTAAAACTTATTACATTTTCAAAGACTTCACAAATACACAACTGATTAGAACTTGCGTTTCCCTGATTTTATATCTACATTTGAGTGAGGTGGGAAGGGTGATGTGGCATTACATTTGAGTGAGGTGGGAAGGGTGATGTGGCATTAACACAAGACAAAACACTAGGGGATATTAATAGGGTATTAAAAGTATCAACACAAGACAGAACAGAAACAATGGGTATTGAATAGAAGTGTTTGTAGAAAGCCTATTGGTCCATATTTCTTGATGCTTCTATATTGGAGCGGAGTCTTGAGGTGGGTAGAATATAGTTGTGCAATAATTGGCTGTTGATTGCTGGTGTTGACTTCTTGATGTGTAGTGCCTCGCAAACGTCAAGCCGCCTGCTATCGCTGTATCTATCGATGATTTCTGTGTTGTTTACTAGGATTTCTCTGGCGATGGTTTGGTTATGGGAAGAGATTATATGTTCCTTAATGGAGCCCAGTTGTTTATGCATCGTTAAATGCCTAGAAAGAGATGTTGTTGTCTTGCCTATATACTGGGTTTTTTGGAGCTTACAGTCCCCAAGTGGGCATTTGAAGGCATAGACGACGTTAGTCTCTTTTAAAGCGTTCTGTTTTGTGTCTGGAGAGTTCTCATGAGTAGGCTGGCCGTTTTTCTGGTTTTATAGTAAATCGTCAGTTGTATCCTCTGATTTTTGTCTGTAGGGATAACGTTTCTATTAACAATATCTTTCAGGACCCTTTCCTCTGTTTTATGAGCTGTGGAAAAGAAGTTCCTGTAAAATAGTCTAATAGGGGGTATAGGTGTTGTGTTAGTTGTCTCTTCAGAGGTTGCATGGCTTCTCACTTTCCTTCTTATGATGTCTTCGACGAAACCATTGGAGAAGCCGTTATTGACTAGGACCTGCCTTACCCTACAGAGTTCTTCGTCGACTTGCTTCCATTCTGAGCTGTGGCTGAGAGCACGGTCGACATATGCGTTAACAACACTCCTCTTGTACTTGTCAGGGCAGTCGCTGTTGGCATTTAGGCACATTCCTATGTTTGTTTCCTTAGTGTAGACTGCAGTGTGGAAACCTCCGCCCTTTTCCATGACTGTTACATCTAGAAAGGGCAGCTTCCCATCCTTTTCCATCTCGTAAGTGAAACGCAGGAAAATATATATTCAGGAAAACTTGGCTTATTAGGCAAATCGGGCCTTGCATAGTAGGCCGATAAGTGCGTTCTGGCTATTAGGTACGACATATATATATTTATATATATATATATATATATATATATATATATATATATATATATATATATATATATACAGAGAGAGAGAGAGAGAGAGAGAGAGAGAGAGAGAGAGAGAGAGAGGGAGGATTCTTTGCCAAAGGACCAGAGGATGGCATGCAAGACACGGCGAGGTTAATGACATTATTAAGAGAAGCCTTACCACAGCCGGTTGTCCAGCAGAGAGAGAGCCCCGTTACCTAATGTCCCGCAACTCTGATGAGCCTGTCGGTCGCCCAGACGGAATTACGGTGAACCCCTGGAAGAATGGTAGACAGTTGGTGTGGGACTACACTTGCGTTTCAACTTTAGCCAATACCTATGTTGACTTCAGTGCTACACAAGCAGGAGGAGCTGCCAATCACCGGGAAGCGGCCAAGTCACGTAAATACAGAGACCTTGAGCACCACTACAATTTTGTCCCCATTGCCTCAGAGACGCTTGGTGCCTGGGGTAAAAGTGCTGCTAGCTTTTTAAAGGAGTTGGGGTCTAAGCTAATCGAAACAACTAGAGACCCCAGAGCTGCCAGTTTTCTTTTTCAGCGCCTTAGTGTGGCAATCCAGAGAGGAAATGCTCACTGCATCCATGGTTCCTGCCCGCCATCTGAGGAGCTGGAGGAGCTATTCAACTTGTGACAAGCAGCCTTGTACCCTGTATGTAATCAATATTGTAACTTTTTTTGTGTAATGACATTTTCAAATAAAGTTAGATAAATATACACACTTAACAAAAGAATAGGGGTGGTAGGAGAAGAAAATATAAAAGTGTTCAGTGAGGATCCACAAGGTCTTCTCTGAGTACTCTTTATTTTCTTCTCCGAGGCTATGGGTCCCTACATTTGCACCAGAGGTGGTATCCATAAAAAAAAAAAAAATATATATATATATATAGTATATTTTCGTAGCAGTCTTTCTTGTAAACATATGTTGTTGAATATGACCGAAAAAGTTAGATTAATAATTCTAACACGAATTTTTTTTATATTTCTTATGTTTTTCGTCACTGTCGGTGGTATTGAAAATAACAATTCTCCAAATTTCATTTTTTATTGATGGTCTAACGCTTAGAAGCGTTTCGTAAGGGCTTCTTACATTCTCAAAGACTTCTTTTCACTTAACACTACACTAATGAACAACAATTTTATGATATACTTGATGCACTGTGTATGAAACATTTGACATATCTTCTCGCTTTTTATTGGTTTGGGTGAGGTAGGTATTGAGTGAGGTGGGTACATGAGAACGGAAGTAACTTCAGAGGGCCTATTGGCCCATACGATGCATTGAAGTTGGTACAATATAGTTGTGTGTTAATTGGCTGTTGATTGCTGGTTTTGACTTTTTGATGTGTAGTGCCTCGCTGATGTCGATCCGCCTGCTATCGCTGTACCTACCGATGATTTCTGTGTTGTTTGTTAAGATCAGATCACTTGATGTTCCCAATTTTCTGTTGGGAACATCAGATCATTTGGGAAGGGATCGGACGAAGGAGTGGGGAATGGTGGAGATGACGAGGGGACGGAAGTGAGAGATGGTGGGGAGGACGAGAGGATAAGGGAGTGGGGCATGGTGGAAAGGAAGAGGGGATGGTGGAGAGTGGAATGGTGGGGAGGACGAGGGGACGGTATAGTGGGGAATGGTTGGGAGGCAGAGAAGACAGGTGAGAGGGGAATGATAGGGAGGACTGGGGGGGGGGGGGGGGACAAGAAAGGTTGTTGTAACGCACATGCGTTGCTGAGCCACAGCATCGTGTGGCCGGGTACTGATAGTGTATATATATATATATATATTATATATATATATATATATATATATATATATATATATATATATATATTATATATATATATATATATATATATATATATATATATATATATATATATATATTGTTATGATCCCAGGTAGCCGAAAAACGAGTCTGCCCTTTGGGAATTATTCTACCAAGCCTGACCTGACTAGGAGGTCAGAAGTACAGACATGAAGATTCATATGTAAAAATAATTGGGTAAATTTTACACGGAGTTTAAAATTATGGGCAGTGAATATGAAAACAGATAAATGACTGGTTAGGAGATGTGGATAATTTGCTGGAGGCGTGAGGCTCGCTTCTGGAGGGCTTTGACCCTCACTTGAGGCCAAACATCGAAGGGGAAAGCCGCGCTCCGTTTGAGCTCCCGTCAGAAAGGAACCCCTAGTGATATATCTCCAAGAGAGGAGAAGTGTGCAGACGTGCCAGCCGTAGAATCGAGCTGGGAACGTTGTGGTCTCAAGTCCAGGACGGCGAGGAGTGTTTACTAAGCCGCCCAGAGACATTATCGTGGGCCGTGGGAGCGCCCTGATCAGCCTCAGAGGGAGGATCGCCCTCGACCAGACAATCTGTGGTAAGCACGATTTAAGCCAGTTCATAGTGATTGCTTGTAGTTGGTCGTGTGCCCAGCGACAGTAGCAATGTTTATTTATAAGTTAGAAATGTTTTGGTAAAGCAGGAAGCCTAAAAGAGAGGACGGAGAAGAGAGAGACAACTGGAGGGACGAGCAGCGTGTCCACTCCCATCGACCGCCTGAAGCCAACTGACGGAGCCCAGCTCCTGGTGGCGGAGGACCCTCCCAGAGTGAGTGAGGCCCGCCGGGCGAGGCGGAGCATGGACCCTCCCAAAATGGGGGAGTCCACTCTCACAGTATGTAGAGAGAAGATGGATGTAGGAGGCAAACATGTTGTGTGGTTATTTTTATGTGTTTAAGGGGAAACATTTTTATTGGAGTGTCGATGGGTTGCAGGTTTGTCTTTGGGGAAGAAGTTGCTGAGAACTTCGAAGCCAGCATAGAGGGAGTAGTTGATGCGACTCCAAGGTAGTGGAGGAGAGGACCTCGAGCTGTGAGGAGTAGCAGTGGAAGAGGAGTGTCACGAGCTTCTGTAGAGGTGGTGAAGCACCATAGTTGCTCGAGAGAACTTCATGGTGTAGCAGCCGGGAGAGCTGTGGAGGACTCTAGTAGAGGTAGTAAATCACCATAGTTACCCAAGGAAAACTTCATGGTGTAGCAGCCTGGAGGAGCTGCAGAGGATCCAGGTAGTTAAGCCCGGAAGAACCTAAAGATATCAGGGTAGTGAACTTCCAGATGTGGAAGGGAAGTTCTAAATGATCACTTGTAGGGAGTTGATAGAGTGTTTGTCTTTAGCATGTAAGACGCAGTGAAAGGCGAGTGATAGTTTGCCATTTTTGTGCCAAGGTGTTTGTACTGAAGTATAGAGTTACAGTCGTAGGCTGGATTACCTACAGTTGTATGTGTTCTAGGACTGACAGGGTGATCGATTGACCATTGTTGTGTATCAAGGAAACACTTATACTGATATATATATGTTATTGCATTCATACGCTGATTTTCCGTGTACATGTTTATAGATATATATGTTCTCTTGCTGATAGTGCAACATTGTATTATAGGACTTGACCTACTTGAGGAGGTTGGTAATATTAGGTGGTGAACCAGGAGAAAGGATACCACTTGATAAGCTGAGGATAGAGTTCTGATGTTGTTGGAGTGCAACCTGACTGAAATAGTATAGAGTGTAGGATTCATTATTATTATATGTGTGAATGTATTGTGTATGTGCTTTGTCCAGTAAATGTATTCAAATTTGCTGGTGTTTGCCCCTTGTCCTAGTGAGGCTTCCCAGGAAATAGTAAAGGAGAGAGAGAAAGAACCAAGAACCACTGCTGTGGACAGGGTAGAACAGAAAACTAATAAGTCAAAGGGGATTGAGGAGATCATATCACCTAAGGAGAGAGTGGGGAGTCACAGCGGCTCGAGTGGGTGTGTGCACGTGACAACGAGGCTAAGTATTGGAGCTGCATCTCCTAAAACGTATGACGTTGAGCCCCTCTCCAAGAGCCAGAAGCGCCCAGGGTGATCTCCTGGTAAAGTATAAACACTCCACCGAGTTGTGGGTTGGGTTGTCCAGAAAGAAGGATCAACAACGACACCACCACTAACCCACACTACAATAATTATATATATATATATATATATATATATATATATATATATATATATATATATATATATATATATATAATATATATATATATATATATATATATATATATATATATATATATATATATATATATATATATATATATATATATATATATATATATATATATATATATATATGCGAACAAGCCTGAATGGTCCCCAGGACAATATGCAACTGAAAACTCACACCCCAGAAGTGACTCGAACCCATACTCCCAGGAGCAACGCAACTGGTATGTACAAGACGCCTTAATCCACTTGACCATCACGACCGGACAAAATGAGGTGATAGCCGAGGCTATTTGAACCACCCCACCGCCGGCACTCGGATAGTAATCTTGGGCATAGCATTTTACCAAATCACCTCATTCTTTGGGGCACACGTGAGGAACACAAATGCGAACAAGCCTGAATGGTCCCCAGGACAATATGCAACTGAAAACTCACACCCCAGAAGTGACTCGAACCCATACTCCCAGGAGCAACGCAACTGGTATGTACAAGACGCCTTAATCCACTTGACCATCACGACCGGACAAAATGAGGTGATAGCCGAGGCTATTTGAACCACCCCACCGCCGGCACTCGGATAGTAATCTTGGGCATAGCATTTTACCAAATCACCTCATTCTTTGGGGCACACGTGAGGAACACAAATGCGAACAAGCCTGAATGGTCCCTAGGACAATATGCAACTGAAAACTCACACCCCAGAAGTGACTCGAACCCATACTCCCAGGTGCAACGCAACTGGTATGTACAAGATGCCTTAATCCACTTGACCATCATGACCGGACAAAATGAGGTGATAGCCGAGGCTATTTTAACCACCCCACCGCCGGCACTCGGATAGTAATCTTGGGCATAGCATTTTACCAAATCACCTCATTCTTTGGGGCACACGTGAGGAACACAAATGCGAACAAGCCTGAATGGTCCCCAGGACAATATGCAACTGAAAACTCACACCCCAGAAGTGACTCGAACCCATACTCCCAGGAGCAACGCAACTGGTATGTACAAGATGTACAATTTTTAGTTATGTAGAAACAATACTAATAATTCTGGAGCAATGCAAATAATAGTGAAACCATGAAACAGTTTCAGAAAAAAATTAAGATAAAAAATAGTGATAATTCTGAAATAAGGTTAATATTTTTGAATCAGAGTAATGAAATAATGATAATAATACTGCATCAACGCTAATAATGCTTAAAAATGCTAATAATAATGAAATAATGAAAAAATAACTGATATCGTGGAACAAATGCTGAAAGCAATGCCAATAATTCAGAAACCATGCTAATAGTTCTGCAACAGTGCAAATAATACTGAAACAATGCTAATAATACTGAAGAAATGATAATAATATTAAATCAATTAAAAAATGCTGAAAAAATGAGAAAATTAGTAGGAGCTGTGATGAAGATTCCAACCTGCTCACTTGGAACTTCCAAGCCTACATCTAAACCACTTAACCAGAACATGCTGAAAAGCAATTAAACCTGGGATTCAATTGAAAACTTTGGCTATCCTGAGGCTTCAACAGAAACCTAGTCAGGATTTCACTTATTGCTCGCACTGAAACAATGCTAATAATATTTAAGCAATTCTAATAATATTGAAGCAATGCTAATCATGCTGATTCATTGCTAATAATACTGAATGAGATGAAATGAATTTTCACACTTGCAACTATTTCAACAGCCTGCAACACTGAGCAAGGGTTCAGGATCTGCAGGCCATCAATGCATGTGGTGCATCGTGGCGAGAACAACAGTCACAACTCCGATGTTGCGATATTTGAGAGTATTACACAAGGTGGTAATATCCACCACCAGAATATCGTCATCTCTCGTCACTAGGACGTAATCTAGTAAAAGTAAATCGTAAATCGTAAAAGACGTTATAGGGCGTAAGTAACTAAGGGGTTCCCACCTAATGTTATGATAAATAAGGTGCAGAGCTGCGAAGCAGCACTACCCAGGTATGCCAAAGGGGACTTAAGTAGACTAACATATCTAGGCGTGTGGAAGTACTTAGGAAGGAGTTAAAAGGAAATCTTTCGTAATACTAACGTAGGTTTACTGACCAAGCTTAACACTATTACACTACGAGGGTTTACACGTTAAATGCAACGCCAGCAAAGCTAAACAGTCAGCATAATCCAGGTGGGAATAACTCCAGGAGAGTTAGTATGCTTTAAGATCATCTGTCTCCACCACCGGTGAGGCACAGCATGAACTAACCTAAACACTCGTGATAACTCCAGTAATACCTGCTTATCACACTAACAGTTTCATGTGACGATGACTGGTGTACACACCAGTCATCGTCACTTTGTCAATCAGTATCACAACACTTTGTCAAATAATATTGCAAGAACTGATACCCAGTACTGATCTCTGAAAGAAAACGTATGTAACAAAAGTACACAACAGCGAGTTTTATGGCACTGAGAGATAACACAGTGAAATCATCACACACACGAAATCACTTGACTACATTCTGAGTATAAAAAAATACTCAGGTCTACATGAAAAATTTGTACGAGTCACGCAGACTCCGTTCACATGTAAATTACTGAAATAACTAAATGAATAATGAAGCACTGAAAACATCGGTAACTACAACCCTAAATGTGTGATTACTACAATCCCGACACTTATGACACATGTGGCGACGTCACCACACAGGGTCTCATCATAACAAGGCACCACTGCGGGCCTCACCTTCTCCACTCTACACCCGTAGCAGGTGCCTGAATAGTCCTGCTAAGCCTGGTGACTGACACGTAGAGTCAATGGCCGGGTGACAAGTACGAACACTATAAGTTATAAGTTATAACACTAACGTAATTGGTCGGCCACACTCACATCCCAGTAAATTATTTCACTCTTGGTTAACTGTGGTGTGACAGTCATGGGAATATCGCTGATGCACCACCAGTCTAATGAAGGCGTCCTTGCCTTGACGGCATTAGCTTCACCACACACTGTCCGCACGTGTCGTCCTGTCACCTTGGTGTTAGGTCAGGTACCAGTAGTCAATGTGGCGTTAGGTCCGGCACCAGTAGTCAATGTGGTGTTAGGTCTGGCACCAGTAGTCAATGTGGCGTTAGGTCCGGCACCAGTAGTCAATGTGGCGTTAGGTCCGGCACCTGTAGTCAATGTGGCGTTAGGTCTGGTACCAGTAGTCAATGTGGCGTTAGGTCCGGCACCAGTAGTCAATGTGGTGTTAGGTCCGGCACCAGTAGTCAATGTGGCGTTAGGTCCGGCACCAGTAGTCAATGTGGCGTTAGGTCCGGCACCTGTAGTCAATGTGGCGTTAGGTCCGGTACCTGTAGTCAATGTGGCGTTAGGTCCGGTACCAGTAGTCAATGTGGCGTTAGGTCCGGTACCAGTAGTCAATGTGGCGTTAGGTCCGGTACCAGTAGTCAATGTGGCGTTAGGTCCGGCACCTGTAGTCAATGTGGCGTTAGGTCCGGTACCAGTAGTCAATGTGGCGTTAGGTCCGGTACCAGTAGTCAATGTGGCGTTAGGTCAGGTACCAGTAGTCAATGTGGTGTTAGGTCCGGTATCAGTAGTCACCCTGGTGTTAAGTACACACTCCATGTATTGCTGAGAGAATGCTAACAATGCATAAACAATGCTAATAATACTAAAACAATCCTTATTTTAATGAAACAATTATAATAATTCTGAAGCAATGCTAATAATATTTAATCAGTTCATATGGTATTGAAACAATGCTAATAATTCTCAAGTATGCTAATAATGCTGAAACAATGCCAGTAATTCTAAATCAATGCTTATAATACTGATTGATATATATATAATAATAAGGAAACATTGCGAATAATTCTGGAATATTGCTAATCAATCTGAAATAATGCTGAAGCAATGCAAATAATTTTGATACATTGATGAAAATACAGAAGCAAAACAAATAACTATGAAAGTGTTGGAAATAATACTGAAATTCTGAAACAATACATATTACTGTAACAATGCTCTTAAGCCTCAAACAATGCTGATAATTGTGAAATAATGCTGATAAGTCTGAAAGAGAACAAATAATTTTTAAGCAGCTGCGAATGATTCTGAAACAATGCTCATTATTCAAAAAAAGATCTAATATTGCTGAAACACTGCTAATAATACTGAAACTATGATAATATTGTAATAATACTAATAATTCAAAAATAGATCTAATATTGCTGAAACACTGCTAATAATACTGAAACTATGATAATATTGTAATAATACTAATAATTGTGAAGCAATGCTAGTAGAGGGAGTCCTACCTGTAGACCCCAACAAAATGAACTGTTAATTAGGCGGTAAGTGTGTTAATAGTGGGATAGGGGTCATTGACTCTACAATCGAAGAAGAGTCAGCCGGTAGCACCCAGCATTTGGAGATGGGTTTGCCTGTAGCTCCCAGGAAAATGTACCATCAAATGGCTCCCATATGTGGTGGAGGTGATCGGCGGCGGGTCCTCATCCAAGGAGAACGGCACCCAGGGGTGAGCACTTAATGGCCGCAGTCGAAGTTATGTGAAAATAGTCCTTAATAGGGGGTGCATTATAATTTTTAAAAAATAATAGTCTATTGTAGGGGAGAAAGCAGAAATAATAGTCTATTATTGGTGTAAAGTCTATCTTCCTATAAATATAGGAAGGCTTTTATGGTTGGTTAAACCAACAATTATAGGTTTATGTACCCCCAAGACTCTGCCTGTAGTGAGAAAATGACATGATGGATATTATATAAATTCATTATAGTATTTGTTCAGGTGTGGTCAATCTCTTCCGGCTCGACCGGTCGTGTCTCAGGGGAAAAAACACTTAAGTCACATGCCTCCCATACAAGGGCGAGTGACCATTCCTTCCTCTCTTTAAAAGAGTTAAAGGGAACCACAATCACCCAAGAATACGGTCTAAAATATGGCCCATTTTGGGAATAAAAAACATTTTTGTTATTAATTCATTTATTAGGTAAAGGCTACAAAATAATATATAATGATAATAAAAGTAGTTATACCCTTTCCACTCCTCTTCCTCCTCCTCCTCTGAGTAGAATTCTAAGCCTTTTACACTCTCCATATCAGTTGCTGAAGTCTCCACCATGATGAGCAGATGTCCTTCATTGTCCTCTACCCTAGTTTTTTTTAGCAGCAGCTGACTCCTCTTCTTCCTCATTGGCAAGTGGTGGGGGTGGAGGCTGCTTATCTGCGGGGATAGGTCCTTTTCTATGTTGGGGAGCCCTTGGCAGAGAGAGGGGTGGAATGTATAATCTGTAAGTATGATTTAAATTGTATGATGATTAAATAAAAAGTATATTTATATATATCTGTTATTTGAATAAGTATACTAATTCACAAAATAAAAATACTATTTATCTCAGCCCCTGAAACCACAGACTTGTGACCTCTACAACAAGTGTCATCAATTAGACTACGAAACAATAGTTCGTTCACGATAGAACTCCCTCGTAGAATTATAACTCGGCATATGTGGACTTGACTGTTCTAAAGAAAAGAAGGAAATCAACAAATAAAAAACTATTATTACAAAAATATAAACAATATATGTCATGAACTACAATCAATACTCACCCGGTTCTTTAAGGACATCAATCTATGATATTTTTTTGTGGTTTCTTCCATTTTGTAGGTAACGTAGGGCAGTAATGGAGAGGGTTGGCACTTGTCTGGGGTTTTATAGGGTAATCACCCTTCCCCTACCCCTTCTGACTCACTTTTTAGTCAATTTTTCTGGTTAAATAAGTAACAAAAATATTCCCTACACCATCGATACGAACCAATAGTCAGACCTGTAAGAAATGTCCTCATACAAAGCTGTTTAATAAGGAAATATCGTCGTTCATAGGCAAGGACCCGTTTATCATTTAATTTTAAAGTTACTTTAGAAAATAAATTAAGTAAATAATACAAGGTAGAAGGTAAGCCCAGGTGGCTTATTCTGTGAACAAACATGATGCAATATAGCCCGCAGGAGAGACTAAAATCACTCAGGAGTCTGTGACTCATGCTATACACTTCTGATATATTGTTCTTTTTAATAAACTCCACGAAATAATGACCATATGTAGCCGGGGTCATGGCATAACTTTTAAAAAAACATTTGATGTTTAACTACATCAATATATTTATACACACACAGTGACCCATAGGCTTCCTACTGTGAGTTGGTATGATATTATTTATAAAGATTATAAGCCTCAATGTTAAAATATTGAAATGTACAATCTCTTCTGCATTAGAACACCCTTGATTATGTACCTGAGCAAATAGTTTGTTTTAAGTTTATATTATTATCAAGACAATTCATTATGTTTTAGCTTGCACATCACATAGGACATTTCTCTGTCCGTCAATGGATAAAACCGATCAGTCTTGATCAGCTCATAACATAGCCGCTGCTGACCTCTGGTGAGGTGGCGCTTAGACAGCAATGCCATCTATGGAGTGGATAGGTGGACGTTTGTGTCTAAGCCTGTGAGTGAGGTGCCCTAGAGTGTAACCAGTACTAATGACGTGTCTGATTACAGAGTCGACCTGGGACTGCTGTATTGGACGATGGGGCAGTCTACCCAATGCAGCCATAGTCTCCCCACCAGTTTGCTCTGAGGAAGCAGTGAGTCACCCCCGAACAGACACTGTTGAGAGTGTTAGCCTGCCTGTGACGTGGCAGTACCAGGAATCGTCTTATCTGGGGGCTGGCTGGTGAAAGAGACTAGCCACTGTGGTGCAGAGAGAGGAGAGTGATCTGCGGAATCACACAAGGCTCCTGCCTAGGGCTCGCAACCCTAGTATCGGTTGTGGAGTGGCGTACACAGCGGAGCTGATTGGAACCTGCCAGCTACAGGCTGGATTTGTGGTTGAAGGCCTCCACGACGGTGCACCCAGTGGGACTGTGATTTGGCTGGCCTGTGGCCAGGGTAGATTCGCCGAGAGAATCAGAGGATTCATTGTGGGCCACGACGAAGAGAACCAGGGCTACTCATCTTGAGCACCGTGGAGCATCCTGTGTCTTCAGAGGAAGACTAATCTGTATATAATAAGTGTAGTTATAGCAACCCCTCGTGTGACTGTGATATATTTATTTATAATGGTGGTAGCAATATATATACAAAAGCAGTGCATTTGTATCCCTTCCCCTTTAATTTACTTGCGTTACGGAACACACCCCTTGAAAGCCACTACTAACTTTGGGCCGGATACCCAAACTCTAATAACATCAGAGAAGAACCCAGTTGCGACCCAATAGGGCCGTAACACATAAGTTGACATATCTACACGGGAAGGGAGCCTTTTGTTTGAATAGTAGATAAGTCAGAGGCAAATATCGACCTTTCCTTATTAAAGGTGTCATAAGCTAGTATTGAGTCATGCTCTAAGCCTAATGATTTCAAAGTTTGTAATAAAGATGTGAATAATGATTGTTGAAGTCGTCTAAAATTTGATAAATTGCGTTATTATTCAAATAAATGGCAATACTTCTCATCTTTGCATTTTCAAAATATAACCCATTCCCCTGATGAAGGCCTACATAATATACCATTGGTATATTATGTAGGCCTTATTATCGTCACAATATATATATATTGTGACGATAATCTCTTTCAAGAGAGATTGAGCCTGCTCTTCCCTACATAAAGTGACATTTATTCTACAAGTATAAGATGCTACATTCAAGATACGTCCACCAGTAGCACAAAACGTTTTGACCAGGAGGTAAAACATACCCTAAACCTCCATCTCCACTCCCTCCATGCCGGCTCGTCATCAACCAGCCAACTACCCTTCCCAGCCTGCCTGCTCCTGATTGGTGACTCGCCGACTGCACACCTGCACACTGCACCTCAGCGCCATCTACCTGAGTCGATGTCTGAGCTTGAACCAGCCATCAACTTCAAAATATTCTTTGTGCTCTAAGAGTTGACATCTCTCTCTGGCATACTAAGCTCTCTGGCTCTGTATACTAAGGGAGGTCTCAGCCATAGCCAATATTCTCAGCACCATTTACTATTTTGTCTCACATTATTATTATTTTATCTTTTGTGTTTTTGCATTTATCTTTGTTCTTTAATTGCATTGTTCATTGCCACGGGACTTGTCTTTATTTTTATTTGTGTTTAAAGTATATTAAAGTTTCATTGTTCATACTTTGTGTTTTACATGTTCCTCCCTCTCACTTACCACAGACAACAGGCAAGCAGTCTATCTTTTTTTGTAAATGTGACAGGCATTGACACCTGCCATTGGAGGACTGCCGAACATCTACACTCCAACACTTTCCCGTCACATTTAATGGGGGCCTGTCCTAGGAGCTTCACTCAGGTACTAGTACCAGTACATCAATTTGTGGTAAGCGTACTTGGCTTTGTTACAGTTGCTTTTCAATATTTTCATTACTTTTAATATTTATATTGTGCTGTGTGTATTGTGCATTCCGAGAGTAGCATATGGTGAGTGTGGGATAACTTTGGATTACGTGGTGACTGTAGGCCGCAGTCATTCTCTTAATTGGTCATCCCTCCCTCAGTGTTATTACTCGTGTTTACCACCTTTTGTCCCTAGGATATTCCTCACATTATCGGCAGATCATCATTGTGGTACCCTGGTACTTTGGTTTGTCTTCGTGTCAAAGCACCCTATCTTCTGCAATCCGACCGAAGGAGGATACAGAGGGCCATAGTTCCTCTACCATGGACTACGTTGCTGAGTTGGGACCTCAGTAGCAGTTCTCCTCACAAGTTGACACTCGCACCCCTACACGTCGGTCAGAGATGATGATATTTACTTAGGTAGGGAATTAGCTTTCTTTTTTTCAGAGCACAAAGTTCGCTAATTCTGTAAGTATCATATTTCACTTGGTGGGAAAACCCTTGCTTATGTTCTATAGAGACTCGGCAAGGTATGCCTACATTCTTGGACTACCTTATTCACTTTTGGAACAATTAAATGTCATTTGTTTTAGAAACTGTCAGTTTCACTTATTTAGTAGGATTTTCTTGCCCTTATTCTCTTACATTGAGTACCGGGTACAAGATTTCCTGCGATTTTGATGGACTAATCATTTACCATCCTAAAATTAACGTTAGTTGTTAAAGATTAAAATTCCACAGGATAGTTACCAGTTGCCACGCTATCCTGTTTCTGACATTTACCATATCACAACTATATTCGTTGTATATTTATTTGCTATCTTTCACCATGTTTCGTCTCCAAGCTTTACGTAACGATCCAGCAGGTGAAAGAGGGACCTTATGTCGTGCCAAGAGGACTGAATTACAAGCTCATGCCCACGAATATCAACTAGAAGTTCCCCAAGGAGCCAACAAAAATTACTTGCATAACTTATTAATGGATCACCTCTTAGATGAAGGGACAATTGACCCTGAAACTCACGGAACTCATTCTATTGCAGATAAAAATGCTCTGGCAACTATGAAACTCAAACTTGAACTCGCAAAGCTCGAGCGGGAGCAACAAAAAGAAGCTCTCCAGATCAGAGAACGAGAGGCCGCCTTGAGGAAAGAAGAACAAGAACGAGAGGCGGCCCTGGCGAAAGAAGCTCTACAAATCAGGAAAGAAGAAGCTGCAATAAGGGAAAGAGAGGCTGCAATCAGGAAAGAAGAACAGGAACGGAGACTGCACTACTCCGTGAGCGTGAGCGAGTACAGCTTGAAGCAAAACAACGTCACCTGGAGATGCAACGCGAGCATGATAAGAAACAAGCTGATACGGTTATAGCATGTCGTCAACAAGAACTCGCGTTGGAGACTTCACACCACGCTCAGCGCCAACAAGCTACCGCTAGTCTTCCCGTAAGTTTCAATGTCTCCCATGCTAGTAAGTTAATGCCACCATTCATTGAGACTGAGATTGATGTCTTTTTCACCACTTTTGAGACCCTAGCTAATAAACTTAGTGGGCCTGCAGATCAATGGTCTACCCTTCTCAGAGTGCATCTCACAGGTAGAGCTGCAGTTACTCTCAGTACCTTAGCATCTGAGAATGACTACCAGACCATGAAACAAGCAGTTTTGGACGCCTATCTTCTCTCCACCGAGAGCTACAGACGAAAATTCCGTGACTATCTAAAGGCAAGTACCACCACCTTTCTAGAATTTGCCAATACCAAGAAAATATATTTCATGAAATGGCTGGAAGAAGCACATGTCTCTACATTTGCAGAACTCGTCAACCTCATGCTAGTTGAGGAATTCTTGAGACGTGTTCCCCCTTCCGTCCGTTTATATTTAGCAGATAAAGAAGAAACCGACTACATCAAATGTGCGAAGTCGGCTGACACCTACAGCCTCATCCACCGGCTGACACCAGAACCACCTTCCAGTAAGAAGTCTTGGTACAGTTACGATAAAGTGAGTACAGATCAAGCGAGCTCACAATTGTATTGTAAGTATTGCAAACTCTATGGACACACCATAGATAGATGTGGGAAGGCTCCATACAAAAGCAATGAATCTACTAAACCCAAACAGACTCCTCCTAAGTCCAGTAAGCCTGTGATGAATGTTGGTGTTCCTGTTAATGATCTTTCTCTCTTCAGTAAACACCTGTATCCTGGAACTGTCTCTACCAACGGTACAGATTCGGAGGGACGTTTCAAATTGAAGATCTTGAGGGACACAGCGGCTCTTCAGTCCATAATATTGAAATCAGCTGTGCCTAACATCACCTACACCGGGGAAACAGTCATTATCACTGTCCTCACTGCTACCACTCTGTTACGGCCCTATTGGGTCGCAACTGGGGTTCTTCTCTGATATTAGAGTTTGGGTATCCGGCCCCAAGTTAGTAGTGGCTTTCAAGGGGTGTGTTCCATAACGCAAGTAAATTAAAGGGGAAGGGATACAAATACACTATAGTTTATGTATATATTCACCACCACCAATAAATAAATATATAAACAATCACTCGCTGGGGCTATAACTACACTTAAGTACATTAACTTGTCTTCCTCTGAAGACACAGGATGCTCTACGGTGCTCAAGACGAGTAGCCCTGGTTCTCTTCTCGTGGCCTCACGATGAATCCTTAGATTCTCTAGGCGAGTCTACCCCGGCCACAGGCCAGCCAAATCACAGTCCCACTGGGTGCACCATCGTGGAGGCCTTCAACCACAAATCCAGCCTGTAG
Source organism: Procambarus clarkii (assembly GCF_040958095.1). Lineage (NCBI taxonomy): Eukaryota > Metazoa > Arthropoda > Malacostraca > Decapoda > Cambaridae > Procambarus > Procambarus clarkii. The sequence continues at coordinate 442,965 of NW_027189162.1, read as the reverse complement.
CTGGCAGGTTCCAATCAGCTACGCTGCGTAGGCTACTCCACGACCGATACTAAGGTTGCGAGCCCTAGGCAGGAGCCTCGTGTGATTCCGCTGATCACCGTCCTCTCGCTACACCCCAGTGGCTAGTCTTCTCCACCAGTCAGCCTCGGGTATGACAATTCCTGGTTCTGCCACATCACAGGCAGGCTAACACAACAGTGTTCATCCGGGGGGGGGGGGGGGGACTCACAGCTTCTACAGCAAACACTTGGAGAGACTCTGGCTGCCTCGGGTAGACTGCCCCACCATCCAATCCAGCAGTCCCAGGTCGACTCTGTAATCAGACACGTCATTAGTACTGGTTACACTCTAGGGCACCTCACTCACAGGCTTAGACACAAACGTCCACCTATCCACTCCATAGATGGCGTTGCTGTCTAAGCGCCACCTCACCAGAGGTCAGCAGCGGCTATGTCACGAGCGGATTAAGACGGAAACCAGCCCCTGTGGCCGGTATATCCCGGGAGCTGACTCACAGATGGCGTGGACATCACTGCTCCGTGCTACGATGCTGGGCTTGGGTCCGTAACACACTCCGTATCCACTCGCCAGAGTCCACCTGGATTGTCCCTTCGTGACCGGTGAAGTCCAAGTCGCCATCAGGGAAAAGCCTTTTCCCATGCCTGGAGTGCAACTTCTCCTGGGCAACGACTTGGCAGAAGATCTGCAACCGTCCAACCTGATCATCATGGCCAAACCCCAGGTGTGTAACTCTGTAGTGGACAATCCCATCTTTAAGTATATTTCAGCAGAGGTCCAAGAAAGTGATGAAGTTTCTCCTCCGGTTTTGGTGACCACCCGTGCACAAGCTGCACGCCCGCAACCAGATGACTCTACTGCAACAGCTGCCCCTCAAGGCCATGAGAATCTACCACCGAATCTTACTAGGTTGGAGTTCCGTAAGTTACAGAGGGAGGATCCATCATTAACACCATTATTCTTCTAGGCTGAGACTCAACCTGACAGTATCCCTGGGTTCTTCCTAGAGAATCAGTTGCTCTACTACAGGTACAGACCCAGCAAGCTGAAGGAGGATGACGATTGGGCAAATGTCAAACAACTAGTGGTTCCCACCAGCCTACGGCCCGATATTCTACACCTGGCTCACGGAGCACTTTCTCACTATTGTTTTAACAAAACCTACCACGGAATCAGACAAGACTACTACTGGCCAGGTATGGTTAAAGACGTCAAAAGTTACGTGCAACAGTGTCATACATGTCAGATGGCAGGGAAACCTAACATCTCTATTCCCCGGGCTCCATTGACTCCTATCCAGGTGCCTGCGGAATCTTTCCACAGACTCATCATAGACAGTGTTGGTCCTTTACCCTGGACCAGTTCTGGCAACGACTATATACTAACTATCCTGTGTCTTACCACCAGATTCCCCATAGCAGTTCCAGTAAAGAACATTACGGCTGCTACTGTGGTGAAACAACTATTGAAGATCTTCACCCAGTATGGATTTCCAAGAGAGGTTCAAAGTGACTGTGACACCAACTTCACTAGTGATCTCTTCAAGAAGACACTGGAAGAGTTCAACATCACACAGGTATTGTCCAGCCCCTATCATCCTACTTCACAGGGTTCTCTTGAACGTAGTCATCAGACTTTTAAAGCACTCCTAAAGAAATTTTGCAATGAAATCTTGAAGGACTGGGATAAACAACTTGACCTCATTATTTGCAATTTCAGAAGTCTCCCAATGAGTCTCTAGGAGTATCTCCTGATGAGATGCTCTACGGACGTAAGTGCCGTACTCCTCTCAAAGCTTTTAAAGATTCTACATAATGCCACCTTCAGTGACCCTCAGAATGTGCCCCAGTTTCTTCAAAACTTAAAACACATTCTAGAGAGAGTACGTAAATTTGCTAATGACAATCTATTGAAAGTTCAGGAGAGGATGAAGACTCATTTTGACCAAAGCAGCAAAATAAGGAAATTTAAACCAGGAGACTTCGTGTTGGCATATTTTCCCATCCCAAGTTCTCCATTGCAAAACAAGTTTTCAGGACCCTTCCGCATCAAGGAGTGCAGAAACAACCACAACTACGTTCTTGAGACTCCAGATAGGCGGCGGAAGACCCAGTTGGGCCACGTCAACCTCCTGAAGCAGTATCAAGGTACTCCCCCCACTGTGTTGTATCATTATCCACATTTAAAGGTCCATACCTCCACAGTGAGACCTTCCCTGCTTCTCCTCCCGAAAGCACTAACACTGAGTCAGTGCCTTCCAACTCGGAAATCCTAACTGATCTTCATACCTATATGTAGGACAGTAATAGTGCTCCTCTCATCAGAATCTTCAAGGAACATCAGGAGTTGTTCAGCGATGATCCACAAGAGTGATTTTGTTCAGCACGACATCCAACTACTCACCGACACCCGGCCGACTCGTCAACCTTTCTAACGAATCAGCTCGAGCAAAAAGGAAGTTATGCGTGCTGAAGTACAGTACCTCCTGGATCATGGGCTGGCCACACCTTGTGAGTCCCCTTGGGCCTCGCCCTGCATCTTGGTGCCGAAACCGCACAGTAAAGTGAGGCTGTGTACCGATTACCGGAAATTGAATCTTGTGACTGTCAAGGATGCTTACCCATTACCTAGAATAGATGACATCCTTGACGCCATTGGTAATGCTCGGTATTTACCCAAACTAGACTTACTCAAGGGATACTACCAAGTGTGTTTGACAGAGCGAGCAAAGGAAATATCTGCCTTCACCACTCCTTTTGGCCTTTACAGATATGAACGCCTTCTATTTGGACTATGTAATGCCTCAGCCACCTTCCAGCGAGCTGTCAACCACGTCATCCAAGGCTTAGATAACACCTACGCCTACTTGGATGATATCGTTGTGGCAACCAACACCTGGAACGAACATCTGCTCCAGCTGCAACGATTGTTCGCCAAGCTCCTGACAGCCGGCCTCACCATCATTTTGGGCAAGTCCACCTTTGCTAAAGGTAAAGTGCGTTATCTTGGTCATGTGATAGGGAGTGGCAGCCTAGCTCCGTTAAACATACACACTCAAGCCATCCAGCATTACCCACAGCCTACCACCAGGAAGCAGCTCCTGCGCTTCCTTGGTCTTGCCTCCTACTACCGTAGGTTTGTGAAGAATTTTAGTATGGTAGCGACACCATTAATCACTTTAACCAGCCCCAAGCAACGATATCATTGAACCATTCAGCAAACCATTGCTTTTGAACAACTTAAATCTCTACTCTGTTCTAATCCCATTCTCGCCTCGCCATATATCACGAAGCCTTTCATCCTCCATGTCGACGCCAGTGGTACCGGCATCGGGGGCGTCCTGATGCAACAACGAGGCGAGGAGGTTCTACCTGTTAGCTACTACAGCTACAAGTTAAAACCACACCAGAAGAATTACAGCACTATTGAAAAGGAACTCCTCTCCATCGTCCTGAACTTACAGCACTTTGCATCTTGCCTGCAAGGTGCTCGGTCTACCACCATCTACTCGGACCACAATCCCCTATGCTTCCTGCAGCAAGCCCAATTCAACAATCAACGACTTCTACGATGGGCTTTGTATCTGCAGAATTTCAACCTGGAGATCTTCTACATCAAGGGTTCTGACAACATCATAGCAGACGCCCTCTCCAGAGTCTATGAGGTAGAGGCAGCTACACCTACCACTCTACCATCTGAAAACGTAACTTCACCCATTAGAGCAGGCTTCAGGGGAGAGTTGTAACAATAATCTCTTTCATGAGAGATTGAGCCTGCTCCTCCCTACATAAAGTTACTTATACACATACAACAATAAGATGTTACCTTCAAGACACATCTACCTGTAGCACAAAACGTTTTGACCAGGAGGCAAACGTCCCCCCTTCTCCACACTCCCTCCATGCCGGCTCGCCACCGTCATCAACCAGCAAACTACCATTCCCAGTCTGCCTGCTTCTGATTGGTGACCCGCCGACTGCACACCTGCACCTCTGCACCTCAGCACCCTCTACTTAGTCAATGTCTGGGCTTGAACCAGTCATTGAAGTTAGAATATCTTGTGCTCTCAAGCTGTGAACAATTAACTGATGTACGCTCTGTCTATCAGGTGGATGTTTCTCAGCTAGCACTTTATTCTCAGCACCTGCTTATTTCATTTTGTCTTTATATTATTGAGTAACGTCATTCCTGTTCTTAATTTTTAAACAATATTTTTTTACTTGTTTGTTTGCACTGTACATAGCCAAGGAATTGTCTTTGTTTTTAATTTTCTTTCAATTTAATTAAAGTTTCATTATTCATACTATGTGTTTTGCGTGTCTTCCCTTACTTTACCACAGAACCCAGCCAAGCAGTCGATCTTTTTTTTCTTAAATGTGATAGGCATTGACACCAGCCATTAAGAGCACTGCCAAACATCTACACTCCTTCATTTTCCCGTCACAATATATATATATATATATATATATATATATATATATATATATATATATATATATATATATATATATATATATATATATATATATATATATATATATATATATATATATACATATATATATATATATATATATATATATATATATATATATATATATATATATATATATATATATATATATATATATATATATATATATATATATATATATACATATATATATACATATATATATCATATATATATACACATATATATACATATATATATACACATATATATACATATATATATACATATATGTATATACATATATGTATATACATATATGTATATACATATATGTATATATATATGTATATATATATATATATATATATATATATATATATATATATATAATATATATATATATATATTAGTATATTTTGGTAGCAGTCTTTCCTGTAGACATATATTATTAAATATGACCGAAAAAGTAAGATTAATAATTCTAACACGAATTTTCTCAATCTTTCGTACATTTCTTTTCACTGTTGGAGGTAAATCAAAAATCAATTCTCCAAAATTCATTTTTATTTCTAGTCTGACGCGACACGAGCGCGTTTCGTAAAACTTATTACATTTTCAAAGACTTTAGTTCACAAATACACAACTGAATAGAACTTACGCATCTCCGATTTTATATCTACATTTGAGTGAGGTGGAAGGGGTGATGTGGCATTAACACAAGACAGAACAAGATGTGGCATTAATAGGGTATTAATTTCATCAACACAAGACAGAACAAGAGTATTAATAGGGTATTAATTTCATCAACACAAGACAGAACAAGAGTATTAATAGGGTATTAATTTCATCAACACAAGACAGAACACGAAACAATGGATATTGAATAGAAGTGTTTGTAGAAAGCCTATTGGTCCATATTTCTTGATGCTTCTATATTGGAGCGGAGTCTTGAGGTGGGTAGAATATGGTTGTGCAATAATTGGCTGTTGATTGCTGGTGTTGACTTCTTGATGTGTAGTGCCTCGCAAACGTCAAGCCGCCTGCTATCGCTGTATCTATCGATGATTTCTGTGTTGTTTACTAGGATTTCTCTGGCGATGGTTTGTTGTGGGAAGAGATTATATGTTCTGTAATGGAGCCCTGTTGCTTATGCATCGTTGAACGCCTAGAAAGAGATGTTGTTGTCTTCCCTATATACTGGGTTTTTTGGAGCTTACAGTCCTCAAGAGGGCATTTGAAGGCATAGACGACGTTAGTCTCTTTTAAAGCGTCTGTTTTGTGTCTGGAGAGTTTCTCATGAGTAGGCTGGCCGTTTTTCTGGTTTTATAGTAAATCGTCAGTTGTATCCTCTGATTTTTGTCTGTAGGGATAACGTTTCTATTAACAATATCTTTCAGGACCCTTTCCTCCGTTTTATGAGCTGTGGAAAACAGCTCCACAGCTCATAAAACGGAGGAAAGGGTCCTGAAAGATATTGTTAATAGAAACGTTATCCCTACAGACAAAAATCAGAGGATACAACTGACGATTTACTATAAAACCAGAAAAACGGCCAGCCTACTCATGAGAAACTCTCCAGACACAAAACAGAACGCTTTAAAAGAGACTAACGTCGTCTATGCCTTCAAATGCCCTCTTGGGGACTGTAAGCTCCAAAAAACCCAGTATATAGGCAAGACAACAACATCTCTTTCTAGGCGTTTAACGATGCATAAGCAACAGGGCTCCATTAAGGAACATATAATCTCTTCCCACAACCAAACCATCACCAGAGAAATCCTAGTAAACAACACAGAAATCATCGATAGATACAGCGATAGCAGGCGGCTTGACGTTTGCGAGGCACTACACATCAAGAAGTCAACACCAGCAATCAACAGCCAATTATTGCACAACTATATTCTACCCACCTCAAGACTCCGCTCCAATATAGAAGCATCAAGAAATATGGACCAATAGGCTTTCTACAAACACTTCTATTCAATATCCATTGTTTCGTGTTCTGTCTTGTGTTGATGAAATTAATACCCTATTAATACTCTTGTTCTGTCTTGTGTTGATGAAATTAATACCCTATTAATGCCACATCTTGTTCTGTCTTGTGTTAATGCCACATCACCCCTTCCACCTCACTCAAATGTAGATATAAAATCGGAGATGCGTAAGTTCTATTCAGTTGTGTATTTGTGAACTAAAGTCTTTGAAAATGTAATAAGTTTTACGAAACGCGCTTGTGTCGCGTCAGACTAGAAATAAAAATGAATTTTGGAGAATTGATTTTTGATTTACCTCCAACAGTGAAAAGAAATGTACGAAAGATTGAGAAAATTCGTGTTAGAATTATTAATCTTTCTTTTTCGGTCATATTTAATAATATATATATATATATATATATATATATATATATATATATATATATATATATATATATATATATATATATATATATATATATATATATATATTTATATATGTCGTACCTAGTAGCCAGAACGCATTTCTCAGCCTACTATGCAAGGCCCGATTTGCCTAATAAGCCAAGTTTTCATGAATTAATTGTTTTTCGACTACCTAACCTACCTAACCTAACGTAACCTAACTTTTTCGGCTACCTAACCTAACCTAACCTATGAAGATAGGTTAGGTAGGGTTGGTTAGGTTTGGTCATATATCTACGTTAATTTTAACTCCAATAAAAAAAATTGACCTCATACATAATGAAATGGGTAGCTTTATCATTTCATAAGAAAAAAATTAGAAAAAAAATATTTAATTCAGGAAAACTTGGCTTGTTAGGCAAATCGGGCCTTGAATAGTAGGCCAAAAAGTGAGTTCTGGCTACTAGGTACGACATATATATAATATATATATATATATATATATATATATATATATATATATATATATATATATATATATATATTTATATATATATATATTATATATATATATATATATATATATATATATATATATTTATATATTTATATATATATATATATATATATATATATATATATATATATATATATATATATATATATATATATATATATATATTTATATATATATATATATTTATATATATATATATATTTATATATATATATGTCGTACTTAGTAGCCAGAACGCACTTCTCTGCCTACTATGCAAGGCCCAATTTGCCTAATAAGCCAGGTTTTCATGAATTAATGGTTTTTCGACTACCTAACCTAACCTAATCTAACTTTTTCGGCTACCTAACCTAGCCTAACCAATAGAGATAGGTTAGGTTAGGTTAGGTAGGGTTGGTTAGGTTCGGTCATATATCTACGTTAATTTTAACTTTAATTAAAAAAAATTGACCTCATACATAATGAAATGGGTAGCTTTATCATTTCATAAGAAAAAAAATAGAGAAAATATATTAATTCAGGAAAACTTGGCTTATTAAGCAAATCGGGCCATGCATAGTAGGCCGAGAAGTGCGTTCTGGCTATTAGGTACGACATATATATTTATATTTGTATATATATATATATATATATATATATATATATATATATATATATATATATATATATATATATATATATATATATATGGCGTACCTAGTAGCCAGAACGCACTTCTCAGCCTACAATTCAGGGCCCGATTTGCCTAATAAGCCAAGTTTTCATGAATTAATGTTTTTTCGTCTACCTAACCTACCTAACCTAACCTAACCTAGCTTTTTTTGGCTACCTAACCTAACCTTACCTATAAATATAGGTTAGGTTAGGTTAGGTAGGGTTGGTTAGGTTCGGTCATATATCTACGTTAATTTTAACTCCAATAAAAAAAATTGACCTCATACATCGAGAAAAGGGTTGCTTTATCATTTCATAAGAAAAAATTATAGTAAATATATTATTTCAGGAAAACTTGGCTTATTAGG
>NW_027189162.1:419265-434074 GCF_040958095.1 Procambarus clarkii | reverse complement strand
CTCAAGACGTGTCCTCTGAGAACGCCGAGCCTACCCTGGCCACAGGTCAGCCACAACACAGGTCCACTGGGGGCACCGTCGTGGAGGCCGTCAACCACACGTCCAGCAGGTCTGCTGGCAGGTACTGAGCCACCAAGGCTGGTACGGGCACTCCACGAACGATAAAAGGGGTACGCCCTAGACAGGAGTCTCGTGTGATATCACCAATCACCCTCCTGTCCTCAATACCCCAGTGGATTATCGTCTCCAACCGTCGGTCCCGGGTAAGTCCTTCCACTGCCACTCCACTGGCAGGCTTAACACACCACAGTGTTCTTCCGGGGGGACGACGTCACAACAGCTGCAGCAAACTTCACAGTATGGAGACTGGCTGCCTCGGGTAGACTGACTCAACCTTCAACGCAGTGGTCCCAGGTCGACTCTGTAAACAGACACGTCATCAATAACTGGGACACTAATACACCACACTCACAGGCTCAGATACTAACCCTGACTATCCAGTCCATAGATGGCGCTGTCGTCGGAGCACCACCTCACCAGAGGTCAGGAGCGGCGGTGTTGAGCGCTGAACCAGACTGGAAACTGGTCCTCGAGGCCAGTACACGCTGTCCTCACTAGGTGTCGTCGTTCGTTTGGCGGGGGTTTCGGGAGCTGACCCACAGATGGCGTGTTTGTCACTGCTCCAGGCTCGGACGCTGGATCCGGGTTCGTAACACAGTGGCCAACACGAAAAAACGGCGACAAGGCGTGTGAAAAGGCACATGCACGGTTTGTTTACAATCTGGTGCGACGGCAGCGCTCCTAGCGGCAGTGGCACGAAGCTCGGGAGACCCTACACTAGGAATTGATGTTGGGAGCGCGAAGATAAACTCTGAGACCATGATATTGCGTCGATGGCGGTGGAGGAAGCACGATTTGCTAGGCAGGAGTTCACAGCAAAATGATGTAGCAGGGGGCTGACACGGTGGTGAGAGGAGGCAATGTGGCGCTGCGGCGTCTTGACTGGGAGCTGGCGACGCTAGACAGATGGTTGTAGTCCTTTTTTCGGCAATTGTTTCTCAATAAATTGCACAACACAGCTGCAGAGCAGTTGAAGCTGTAGAAGATAATTGCAATAGCTGGAACGGTACAGGCAACACACAAGGCTTGTTGATGTGGGCTTGGGTGGCGGTGGTGGGTGCAGGTTCCCACGTGGCGCGAGATTCAAAAATGGCTGGTGCGGGAATCTTCCTTTCTCCTCACTGATGAATTAGCGTTCTCACAAGAAAATGTTGACCCTTACTTCTGAGACGTTGACCTGGAGTAGTGGTTGATGGCAGGACCCCGATCTGGCACAATATTTGATGCGTGGGTGGCAGGATGGCGTTGGTGGCGACTGGAACATGTGGCGATGTGGGTACTTGAATTTTCGTTTCCAGAAAAAATAATTCTAGATCCCACTGCTGCTACCAGTATTCGTTGTCTTGTTTGGTTGAATGTTATACACAGTTGGCACTTCTGTAGTTTTATTGATTAAGACAGCAAGGTGTATAACTGGCCAGCCGAGGTCCTAACCTACTCTGGGTCTGTGAGAGAACTGAGCCTGCTGCAAGCACGGCTGGTGCTCCTCTGTCTGGCGTGACGTCAGAGGCCTACTCGCCTGTGATTGGTTATGTCTCAACCGCCATATAAATTTGAGTATAACATACCACCTGCTAGGTATACAACCTGCTGTGTATACCACCTGCTGGGTATACCACCTGCTAGGTATACCATCTGCTAGGTATACCAACTGCTGGGTATACCACCTGCTAGGAATAACACCTGCTGGGTATACCACCGGCAAGGTATAACACCTGCTGGGTATACCACCTGCTAGGTATACCACATGCTAGGTATACCAGCTGCTGGGTATACCAGCTGCTGGGCATACCACCTGCTGGGTATACCGCCTGCTGGTTATACAACCTGCTGGGTATACAACCTGCTGTGTATACAACCTGCTGCGTATTCAACCTGCTGGGTATACCACCTGCTGGGTATACCAGTTGCTGGGTATACTACCTGATTGGTATACCACCTGCTGGGTATACTACTTGCTGGGTATACCACCTGCTGGGTATACTACCTGCTGGGTATAATACCTGCTGGATATACCACATGCTGGATACACCACCTGCTGGGTATACTACCTGCTGGGTATACAACCTGCTGGATATACCACCTGCTGGGTATACGACCTGCTGGATATACAACCTGCAGAGTATACCACCTGCTGGGTATACTACCTGCTGAGTATTGTATCTGCTGGATATACCACCTGCTGGATATACCACCTGCTGGGTATACAACCTGCTGGATATACCACCTGCTGGCTATACCACCTTCTGGATATGCCACCTGCAGGGTATACCATTGGCTGAGTATACCAGCTGCTGGGTATACCACCTGATGAGTATACCACCTGATGAGTATACCACCTGATGAGTATACTACCTGCAGGGTATACCACCTGCTTGGTATACTACCTGCTGGATATACCACCTGCTGGGTATACTACCTGCTGGGTATACAACCTGCTGGATATACCACCTGCTGGGTATACTACCTGCTGTGTATACAACCTGTTGGGTATTCAACCTGCTGAGTATACTGTCTGCAGGGTATACCACCTTCTGGGTACACTACCAGCTGTATATAATACCTGCTAGGTATACCATCGGCTGCGTATACTACCTGATGGGTATGCCATCTGCTTTGTATACTATCTGCTAGGTATACTACCTGATGGTATACTACCTGCTGGGTATACTACCTGCTAGGTATACTACCTGCTGGGTATACTATCTGCAGGGTATACTACCTGCTGGGTATAGCAGGGTATACTACCTGCTGGGTATATTTCACGATGGGTATACCATCTGCTGGGTATAATACCTGCTTTGTATACTATGTGCTGGGTATACCATATAATAGTTGCAAGTTATCATGGTGAGCAAAAATAGTTGCAAGTTATCCTAGTGAGCAAGATGAACTCTAAATATCGCAGTGAGTAATAGGGGTTCAGATTATCACGGTGAGCAATAAGGGCTCAGATTATCACGGCGAGCAATAAGGGCTCGAATTATTCCGGTGAGTAATAATATGCTCGTATGATGGTGAGCAACAAGGAGCTCATATGATGAGCATCAAGGGGCTCGTATGATGATGGAGAGCAACAAGGGGCTCATATGATGAGCAACAAGGGGCTCGATGATAATGGTTAGTGACAATGTGCTCGAATTAGCGTGGGAGCAATAAGGCGTTCAATTATCGTGGTGAGCATTAGACATTTGATTTATCATGGGGGAGCAATAATGGGCTCGAATTATCACGACGAACAATAATGCGCTTGAATTTCCCTAGGGAACAATAATACGCTCACATGATGATGGCGAGCAATAATATGCTCGAGTGATCATCATGAGCAATAGGCTCAAATGATCATGTTGAGCAACAATGTGCTCGAATTAGCGTGGGGAGCAATAAGGCGTTCATATATCATGGTGAGCATTAGGCGTTTGAATTATTGTGGGGAGTAATAATAGGCTCAAATTATCACGGCAAACAATAATGTGCTCAAATTATCATGTTAATTCACAGGTGAGCAGTTGATTCTACTCGTTTGTTTAGGTTAAATAATTGCAGGATCTTTCTTGAGGGATAACTAAGCACAGAATCAATTGAAGATTTATGGGTGAGCAGTAAGCCTACTCGTATTAAGCATGTTAAGTCACAATTCTTAAAGTTTAATATTAATTCATTAAATGATGGGAAACCTAAGGTTGCTGGAAAAAATTAATGTTGTTACTACAACCAATCTTGCTTGGAAGATAATTTGTAATGGATTATCCCAACTTATACGTTTCACGGTTTAATAGTTCTGTTATATGTTCACTTACAAATTTGCAAGTTTGCAATCTTGCTCGTGCTGCGCTTCTACAAAAACGTTCCTAAGTTTGCCGAAAAGAAAACAGCTCAGTCAAAACTAATGCAGGTAAATCACTAGAATCCTAGTGCAGAAAACTTTGATTAAATATAGTTGTCTGGTTAAGACTGATATAAGGTTTTCTTGGGAGACCTTAAGTGCTAGATTATTTTGGGCCTTGGACTGGACTTTGGTCCTGGTGAATTTGCAGGTATAGAAGTTTCTTGATGACTTCATGGGACTGCTAGATTCATTGGGTGCTAGAATCTCTAGTTTAATTTTATTAATTTACATGGGGAGACTGAGTGTGGTCAATTATTATTGTCGAAAATAATTCTGGGTCTACAGTGGAGTCAGAGACTTGGTCGCTGTGACATGCACCTGTTAAGGCTGCAGACCACTGATTTTCCACTGAGATTCATAGAAACATCTCGGCGAATATTAATTGTACCAGACTCAATCTGGGTTTATTACTCAGCTGGATTTCTCCTTTAGGCTTGTTGCTGGAGAATTAATTTACTGCTGATTATTTTTTATTAATATTGTTGTTATCAGGCATAGGCTTGTTCGGGTTTAAAAGTTTACCTGTAAGTAGGTAGCCACCTTCAGATTTGAGCAGATTCATGCTCTGTTTTTTAACATGACCATTAATAAACTGGTAGTAGTAGTCTGCTCCTACTAGTAGATTTACATTGTTAAGGCGGTCAGACATTAGCTGGTTGTCAGCCAATTTAATTTCATTTTCCTGTTGGAATTTGGCTGTGTACCCTAGACCCTAAATATTTAGGTCAAATGGGATTTGATCTACAACTATGGCCTGAATAGACCTGACATAACCACCTAGGCGTACGAGCGGTTGTACTAATGAGTATTCTTGGGGTTCTCTATTTATCATGAACCCTGACAGGTTTAATTTTACCTGTATGATTGTTTTTATTTAAATGCCTCTGCCGCTTTCTGGGTAATGAAGACTTTCTGGGACCTTTGATCGAATAGGCCTCGAATGAAAATCTTGGCCTCTTTATTCTTTACTTGAAGTTGGGCAGTGGACACTATTGCATCAGCTTTAGATGCTGGTGATATTACGCTGTAAATTTCTCGTACCTTACAGCACTGTACTGTGTAGATTCTCTACCTCCTACCCAAGAGTTGGAATAATTTGATTTGACAAATTTGCACAATGCAGCATGATGTTTGCCCCTTCTACATCTATTGCAGGTGTTCAGTGGGGTTTCACAGCTGTTAGTATTATGTGGTTTGAGACACCTTGTACATTTGTGTAACTGTTGGAGTCGTCTGACTCTGGTATCTTTATTAGGATAATTTGTACAGAGAATCTTTTTGATGACAAAACAAACATAACCCCCCAGCCTGCAGCATGTTTAATATTCACTGGTTTAGGTGAAACATTGTCTACAGGTTTTGAAGGCTTTGTTGCTTGCATGTGTTTATTAGTTTGTCTCTTGTGAGTACTTGTTGTATTTTTGGGAGTAATTATTGGGTTCTTGGGAGCACTTATTAGACTCTTAGGTCTCACTGATAAATCAGTATTTGACCTGTTGGTTTTACATTGATTATTAGTACCCTTGTTTCCTAATGACTGCGTCACTTTAGAAGTTTCAATTAAGGAACTTGATGTGGGTACAGTGTCTGTGGATTCAGAATAAGCATTGAGTGCCTGTTTTGCTTGTTTATTATTTACTATATGAAACAAACTTGTTAATATATCCTGCATTGACAGGACATGTCCATTCTGGTATGAATGTAATTCATTTAGCACCTAGCTAGACAGTTTTCTCTGGATTATAATTTCAGTCATTCAATCAGCAGTAGGTTGATCCACTTCACTGCTGAAGGATCATAACAGTGACTCGAGCTGTAAACTAAAGTCTTGTAAGGAGTCAACTGATTGATCTGGTTGAGATCAGTCCAGTTGCTGGTGCACGAGATTTATGATAATCTTCTCATTGTCAGCACTTGTTGGAACTGGATGGCTTGATTAATGCTAATAGGTTCAGCATCACCTCTATGAGGCTAGTTTAAGTGATTAAGACCATCAATAATTTTGCTTAGCCTCAGCTTTAATTTCAGCTTCAGCTTTTACTTCAGGTTCAGCTTTTAATCCAACGTCAACTGCTGTTGCAGCTACAGCTGCATCTTCATCTTCTGTTTTAGCTTCACTGTCTGTTGCAGGTTCATCTTCAATTGCAGCTTCACTTGTTTCTCTGGGGTTCATTTGGGAGGCTTATTAATTTAGTAGCATCATGTATTGAATTTACAGAATCCATAGAGTATATGGATGAGTTTTCTGAAAATGGTTCTGATTCTGTTAATGTACTATTACGTGAAGTTGTATTATATGAGACTGTAGAAACTGAAGGTTTAACTACAATTATGGATCCAGTGTAAAGATCTAATTTTATTAGAGGAATATCCTCATCTTGAGGTAGCTCATTTATTTTATCTGAAGAGCTGGGTGCTTGCTTTGGTATAGGTAAACTTTGAAGGTGTTCCAACCCAGTAGAAACATTTTGTGTTGCAAGCACTTTGTAATAATGATCTAACTTGGGCTGAATTTTGTCTTCATATTTGGCAAGGTCAGATTCAATCAAATCTATTTGATCTAGGTCAGTATTACCGGCAAGAAGTATATGTCTATAAGACTCAATTATTCCCTTTACTAGGTCAAATTTTTGGCAAGCCACCTTTGTGGATATTCCTAGCCAGATGATGTGAACTGGATCTGTTTCTAACCAGTTGTCACATTTGTTGAGCAGCCTTGTCAAGTGAGCTTGAAGGTCTTTCAAGATTCTTCCAGTTTTTTCTGGTGTAGCCATGTTGGCTGAGGGTGTGAGATTTTTTTCTACGCCTACCTCCCTTAAGAGGTGGACTACAAGTTTAAAGGCTGCTCACGGCAGTTAAGCATGAGTCCAATAGAAAAAGGAAAAGCGGGAGCAAACCGCCAGGTTTCCACCACTAGGGTGAAAACCTGTCCACATAGGCCGCTGGTTCCTCCTAGTTAAACAGGACGTTAAAACTAATAAAGGGTAACCGACGGGTTTTCACAATCAAATATTTATATTTGATGTGGCGCTATGAATTGGAATTCGAATTCCCAAGAACAGCCGTCATATCAAAAGATCACATCAACATTCAATCGTATAAAGCAGAGCATGGGTGGAAAAGAATGGTTGAAGGGTTGACATCAAAGACCGTTTTCTATAAAATAAACAATTTATTAATAACAAGAGACTAAACTACTACATTATCGAGCTTACATTACGTTAATGTCCATCCAGTGGCACGATAACAAACAGCTAAATAGCAACCCTTGCTGTGCGGCTGCATACTGAACTAACCTGAACACAAGTGTGCCCACTGACGATGCAATATTGCAAATCAAAAAAATATCACAGACTAAGTTACACTTCAGAGTGACTCGTTACGTTAATGTCCATCCAGTGGCAATTGCAACACAGCTATTCAACAGCCCCTCGAGAAATGACAGCAGTCTCCATCTTGCTGACACTTCGGGCTGACCAGTGAACTAACTGAACAATGATGGATGCCCACTGATGACAAGCTTGCAATCAATATTGTCACGGCTTCACGGTAACAGATACTATAATCACAATCTTCAGGGTCCTCCAACCATAACAGGAATGACCCCCGTAACTTGGCGGGTAGTCCAACAGTGACTGCCCCTATCACAACCTAATGTGAACACTCTTTGCAACCCCTGCAAGGAGTTGCATTGTAAACAGTAAACAAAGCCAGGCAAGGTGAGATTCTGAGACACAGCTCTAGCAATCCCTAAGTTACTTTACTCTCGTCACCAGACGATAAACAAAAGAAATTGCCTTAATCAATTACAAAATTGATTATGTGATTAATTACGTTAATTGACTGATCACAGCAGTCAGCAACAAAGTACTACGTTAATCACAAACAATTGTCTCTCTTAGACAACAACATGATGGTACTCTACGTTAATCATTAACACTTGTTTCCTTTATCAGAAGTCATCTTGTTAACAATAACTCAAAGTCTCTCTTGTATTACATCACACTTGACTCCTTGCAAGTATTCAGTGAGTAATTCTTAATTAAAGTCGAACGGACCACTAATTACATCCCAATTGAGTTATGTTAACTAAGCCTACCCTAACTTGGTAGCTTCTCAACAGTCTATGTCAAAATTTACTTTAATGAGTGTTAATTACCCTAATTAACCCCGAGCAATTAATTAACTGTCACCAGGACCGATAATTAATCATACATAAATACGTCTCACTCCGCACTGCCTAAGCAGGTCTCATCAAACACTGTGAATTCACGGCAGAGGAGTTAATTACTCCCCTAATTAACATGAGTGCATCTTAATCCACTGTCATCAGACACGATATGATCAATATAACTATTTATGCTAGCTCCATGATCTCGCTTTACCGAGTCATCTGAGTCCTCAAGACTCCAGACGTTAATTACTCCACTAATTATCATGAGCCACTAATTGCTCTACCCCAGAAAGGTAATTAGTCTCGAGCAAATTACGTTAACACAAATACTGACAGACTCTGACAGATCCTCTCCCACTACGTGAATTCATGATGAGAATGCTAATTACATAATTAGCTAGAGTGGTCAATTAGTTGTCACACAAACAATTAATTGCACTGGAAACGTATCTCAATAAGCTCAACACTGCTCTCCTTAACAGCTCTCACTCACTCAACAATAAGTGTGCACCCCTTATCCAGTTAATTACCCTATAATTAACTTGCTGAATCCTTAAGTCCTCAACACAACTTAAAAAAACAAAGTAACCCCAGTGTTACATAGGTCACACTTACAATGGCATGCATAACAACATAAATGCACAGCCCACATACGGTTGCGGCTACTGCAACTCGTTAATTGCTCTACCCATACAGTAATGATAGACAGTTAGGCACAACAAGAGTATACTAATATTACTGCCCCCCTTATCTTGCAACCGTTGCAAGGGACTACTGTGAGCAATCACAACTACTTTAGCAAGGCAATTTACGTTAATATAAAACAACGTCGCTACGCGGACAGCTGGCGTTAATTCTCTTAATTTGGCAATTAACAAATAAATTGCCTGCTCTCATTAAGTACTGTGAATTCCCCTGAATACTCAAAGGGGTCCCTTAAAGCCTCAACACAGTTCCTAGGGCAGTAATATTGTATACCTGATAACAACATTGCACAAACCTACAGCATAATGATGCCGTCAGCATACCCCACATGCTAATGACATCATTAGGCAATCAGACAGCAATCTCATCTACTGACTCACCACACAACACAGTACATAACATGCAAATGAACACATGGAAATGGCATTCACATAATCAATGAAAATTATATCACCAGATAAATGTATCCATAACTACACAGACCTCAGGGTATCCACTGACATCCCTGCAACACTGGCCTGCCTACCTCTGCAATGATATAATTAATATGTGGCACTATGGCATTAATCGAGTCTGAACGATTATATAGAATCGACAGACTGGATCACTTATATGATAAATCTCTACACTGACTGGTTACATACTCGAGTCAGTCTACACCAGGGGTGGGCAACCTTTTTGAGAGTGCGTGCCAAAATCAGCCAAGACTCTGACACAAACTTTTTCCACGTGCCAACCATTTTTTTTAGAACATATTTGGTATCTCTTAAGAACTTTTTAAACAAAAAAAATAATAAATTACCTCAGTGCAGTAAAACATAGTATAAAAAAAAACAGATTTTTTTTTTATTTAACCTTCAGAAGTACATTTCAACAGCCTTTAAGCTTTTGTGACTTTAATAGAATACAACAGATAAAAAACTTGTTGACTCCTTTTATATACTGTCAGTGAGACTTCTGCTGCTGCATAACTGATGACAGAGATTTTACATCGGGTTTATATTTAGTAACATTGAGAGATATGCATGCAGCGCTAGTTTCATCTGTCATGCTACTCCTGTTACGAGACTTAGCAAAGTTCATAATTGAGAACAAAGATTCGCAAGCATATGTAGACGAAAACATGGTTAGCAATGCTGTTGCAAGGTTTTTTAAACAGACATAATTTTCTGGAATAGTATTCCAAGTCCTTAATACTTCGTTTTCCGCATTTCTCTTTGTTACTTTCATCTCTAATCTCTCTCTTTCAATATTTTCCAAGTCAACTCTAAGGTCAACAAATTTCTGCTTCCAAATTGAGCTACTCTGAAATTCAATCAACTGCATCTCAAAATCATCCATGTCTATCCATAAAAACATTTGCAAGTTTAGTTCATCCATTTTGATGCTGTCTGGAAACTTGATGAACTTTACTGTGTCTTCCAGTTCTCTGAATTTGGCAAATCTTGTAGAGAACTGCCAAACTGTTGACTCGATAATGTTTACAAACAGCTTTTGAAGACATTTGTGGTCTGTTCTGTCATCTTTTAGATCACTGATGTACCTCTTTAGGTTTGGAAAGTATCTAAATCTCTCATTATCTACATCCTTCTTAAAAACTTTAAGCTTCATTTCAAAAGCTTTTATGTAACAAAACATAACATCAAGTGTCTTACCAGAGCCCTGTAACTTAATATTCAATTCATTTAAATGTTCACAAAAATTTGCAAAAAACATCAGTTTACAAACCCACACGATGTCAGAAAATTCATGGTATGACACTTGTTGGTCGTTCAAATAGAGCTAAATTTCATCTAAGCATTCATTAAATCGTTTCAGAACCAAGCCTCTGCTAAGCCAACGAACACAAATTCATCAACACAAATAGAAAAAAACTTGCATGAAGACAAATCTTTTGTCAATTGTTCAGCTGTATTTCTTTCCAACTTAAGTATCCTATTTTTAACTGTTTTCCTACTCACAGGCAAATCTTTAATGCGCTGAATAATCTTTTTCTTTTCTGAAAAGTTGTCAAAAAGAAAAGGTGCACATTTTAGCCAAGCTTCTTTAATATACTCCCCATCACAGAGAGGCTTTCCGTGTTGGGCAATAACTTTTGAAACTTCAAAACTAGCAGCAACTAAGTTGGAACTGGGCCTACCTGAAATATAATTCATAAAAGTTTCAACTTGTGTTTTTGTCTTGCTCAGTTCACGAGAAATAATTAATTCTCTTTGTTCCTCCTCAGTTTTATTGCTTAAGTTCTTATGAACATTTTCAAAATGTCTCTTTACAGAAGAAGTTCTACAAACAACTGTGTCAGAACAGAAAATGCATAAAGCTATATCATCCTTCTTAATCATGCCAAACTTTTCAGTCAGTATTCCTTAAATTCTCTAATATCCTCTTCATTTGACTGACATCGTTTCTTAGCTGGTGGTGGTGACATTCTGTACAATCTGTAAAGGGCATGAAATTAAAATAAGTAATATATTGATATGCATGGAAGAGAAGGAAGATCAAAAGTAAGTCAAAATAGTATATAATGAGTAACTCCAATGAATAGCAATGATAACGGATTGTGTTGTCGTTGTGAAGTGCAATGACGAGAAATGAATTAGCCTACTTCTACTGAAATGCGAGTATTTAAAGAATTATTTATTTCCTGTTAATATTATAGCACACAAACTTTGTAGTAAAGTATATGTACGTTTATTCTAATACCAATCAATAAGTTTAATAAGCCAATGTTTGAGGTAAGCGTGACGAGACAATGAACATAATAAAAATCTTCAGAGGATTTTTTTTTCTTTTATGAAAATTCGAGGGTTTTCTTTATTTTACATAATTCCAGAAACAACACCAGCAGCCGCTTATCACAAAGACACTACTTCCTAGGCATTGAGTACTTATGCCAAGAGTTTATAAGACTTCACTTGGTTCGATAGACAAAACCCGTTTTTGTGTGTTTGTGTGGTGTGTTGTGGCGAAACATCGTTGAGTCGGTGACATCTTGCTTATGTCAGCTCTGTTCTTAGGGAGCAGGCGAGCGAGTACGTGTGAATTTAAGGATTAAGACTATTCTTACAATGACATTGAGTTTCACAAAGTTATTGATTTATAAGGGGAATAATTTTCACCTGGAGATGAAGTACTGACCTTCTTCTCGGGGAGGAGGCAAGTGAGCAACTTTGAGAAACACTACGAAGCAAGACTGCGAGAGAGAGTTACGAGTCTGAGATCGTCTGAACATGTGTTCATTACGGGGACTTCATGGGGGTGGGGGACTGTAGATTTCACTGGTTATATTACGGCCGTCAATGGAGAGAAGGGGAGAGGATAAGAATTATTATCTTTAGCTTTCGAAGGTGAAGATGCTTTAGATTTAGATAGTAAAGTGAGTTTAATTAATATGCGTCAAACTGAAGTCGGGCGGCATTCAAAAACATGAGGTTTAGGGGGGGGGAGATGTTGTGGGGGTTTAAATTCAAAGTTTACGAAATTAATTTTTAAAGGTGGGCAGGCATGGCGTATTTTGCCTTCGCAGATATGATTGTCAGTGTACACTATGGTTATGGGTGCAGCCTTTAGGTTAGAAAGGCTTATTACATAAAATATGAGCCAAAGTAAATAGAGGGGAATCATCATACATCGGCATGATCGATGACGTAAAAAAGGAAAGTAACTATGGCAACAAGATCAACTTCTTTTTCTTGAGACCTCTTTAGCTTCGTAGAGCTTAAACCTCTTCACCACCAGGACGTACATATACTGTCATGGCATGTAGCTTATACCCCAAGGAAAGTAGTTTTTTTTGTCTGTGCTTAGGGTAACATGTGCTTGCATCTGTGCTTAGGGTAACCTATGCTCTTGCTGCCAGAGACAAGTCATCGGCGTGCCAAGTTTGGCACGCGTGCCAGAGGTTGCCCACCCCTGGTCTACACACATTATATATAACTATATATATAACTACTTGTATGGTACCGTGTACAACATCCATCTCCAGGTACATCCCAACCAGTCACCTGGACGTCAGTACAGACAACTGTCTCTCAGCTGCTTCCCTAGCCTGGCAGGGCTATGGGACAACACAGCTTTTACCAGAATTTCCACTAGTCCTGAGACACTGTTACACTATGATTATTGTACTCACATTTACTCATATCCTCAACAATCATTTCATTTTCCCGGTCACTACCTCACTGGCTGTAGAACGCCTAGCTCGCTCCTCGTGCGTCGACTAGGTGTGGCCCTAGGATGTCCAGAGAAAGTGGCCAAAGCATGTGGCCACCGCGTGGCCCTAAGGGGGGTGGGGGTGGCCACGAGTAGTGCGGGACGTCACAGCGCCCCACCCGGGCTGAGCTGGCACGCGGGGGTGGCACTGAGGTGGCGCGGGGGGGGTGGCCGCGCGGGTGGCCTGGGGTGGCCGGCACGCGGGTGGCCTAGGGGTTGGCCGGCGCATGGGTGGTGCGCACATGAGACTTGCCTCGGCTGGCTGGCTGCCGCCTACAGTCATACACACGTGGATGGGGGATCACCTACAACCCCACCATACCAGAGCATGCCTCACTCGTACACTGGGGTGACAATGGCCCGTGGCATCACCACATGGCAGACCAAACAAGGTGGAATTTAAAGTCCAACAGGGGCCTGTAATATCACCAAAATTACACTGCCCATATTCCACCAATTGTCCATTAACACTCGACAGGATACTCGGACCCGATGTGATCAATCTCTACACCATGAGGCCTGCCAGCTGCCTCATGGTGAACACTGTAAACTGTCTCTTAGCTTGTTACTGTTCCTTCCGTACTCATTGGCCCCAATTTCACGCAAATTTGGCCTTGACACAACCCAGGATGGCAGGAGTGCCCTGCACAACGAGTAATCAGGATGACACAGCGATTAATGGGGTGGAGGTGGCAGCCTGCCACCTCCACCCAAAGTCACCTTCTCAGCTTGCCGCCCAGCTGAAACTGACGATTTGGCGGGCTAGGAAAACTCAAATGCCCATCTCTCCCCCCCCCCTACCTTGTCTTGACCAATCAGCACAAAGCCGGCACAACTCAAGGTGCCTCTACCAAAAACAGCTGTTCACACCAAAACTCAGCTAGGGCCGAGGATGCCGCCACCAATCACATGCGCCCCTCACCCAGTGGCGTCCTGTGACGTCACAAGAAGGGGGAGGCCTAAAGACAGTGGCGCAATGTCTCACATAGTGGGGGGGGGGGGCGACGTTCACCCCACTGTCCCCCTACCTCTAAAAATCCGTTGAGACAAATATCCTCTCATACCACTTCACTCTCAACTCTCATCCCATTTCACAGAAACAGGAAAAACTCTGTAACTCTCTACAGTGCAATCACAGACTTCTAATTAGTCTTAAATGATAGTCCATAACACGAGCTTTCATCCAACACCCCATAAGTGTATGTTAGTTTGAAAACTTCTTGTCTAGAGTCCCTAGAGCGATTAGCCTAATCTAGAAAAACTAGGAAAACTAGCTGAGGGATCTTCATTCCCTCACAATGCGTTTGCAGCCATATAGGTCTTATAGTAGCTATTTATTGACAGCTATGGTACGTTCTCAGCATATGTAGAGCAGGTATGGTTATTATTAGCCTAATATTAATTTCTTGGTTAGCTGTTTTTAATTATACCTCGTTAGACATTAGCTAACCTACCTTAACAGGATTAGCTAAGATCTGAGTGGTACTTGAGTGCCACTATGGTAGTATGTCCAGTTAGCTCTTAAATTATCACCATTAGTTGGTATAGTGACACTTTAGTAGCAATCAAAAGGTACACGAAATAATGGGAAATTACACAATTAATACGAATAGGTCCCACCCTGCTCGGATCAGCACAATGTAAATAATATATATACACCAGTACTGTCTAGCACAGGTCTAGTTAAATTTTATCCTACCTAGGAAAAT
>NW_027189162.1:401765-409265 GCF_040958095.1 Procambarus clarkii | reverse complement strand
AATAAATACAGAACAGGGAAATGTTTTCAAGAGTTTCTCCTAATAAATAATAGGGTGTCAAGTGTTAATCTATATAAATAAATAAGACTGGAAATGTTCGTTCATTCAAAATCGCTAATCTCCGAAAGTTCTTCACTGATTGCTTTGAAATTCTGACACAACGTTGCATTCAAATAAACGCGTGTTTTTATGTATCTACTAAATACATGCCTCACCGATGACAGGAAAAAACATTCGTTTTTTTTTAAACAGCGCCATCTGTTGGACGTAAGAGAAACACACACTATAATCTCCAAAAATTCTTCACTGATTGCTTTGAAATTTTGACACAACATTCCATTCAAATAAGCACGTGTTTTTATATATCTACTATATAGATGCCACACCTTTGATTGGGAAAAACATGCTTTTCTTTAAAAAGAGCGCCATCTGTTACACGTAATATCAACAGACGCTATACTAAATATGTTACGATTACATTTCAATGTTTCTGATTGCATTGATAAATTTAGTTTTCATAGATTTTGAATTATTTTTATTTGTATTTAAATATTTTGTGTGACATTGCATTGGAATTAAGCTGTGTTGTTTACCATACCGTTCATTTCATGAGTATAGTTTTTTTTTTTTGTTATTTTTTCATTGTTTTTCGTTTTTTTTTAACTGTTTTTCTTATATTTCAGTGATGAGGAACATTAGTTCATTTGATATTCCCAATTTTCTGAAGGGAACGAGGGGACAGGAAAATGGTGAAAGGTAGGGAGGATAAGGGGACAGGGGAGTGGAGGATGGTAGGAAGGACGAGGGGGACGGGAGAGGGGGGAATGGTATGGAGGACATGGGAGAGGAAAGTGGGGGATGGTGAGGGAAAACAAAGGGACGGGGAAGGGGGAGAATGATGGGGCGGACGATGGGATGGGAGGAATGGAGAATAGTGTTTAGGAAGAGGGAATAGGTGTGGGGTATGGTTGGGAGGACGAAGGGATGGGGTAGTGGGAGATGGTGGGGAGGCCGCAGAGACGGTCGTGTGGGGGGTTGTAGGGAGGATAAGGGACGGGGAGGGGGAATGGTAGGGAGGACGAGGGGAGGGGAGACGGGGAATCGGTGTGAAAACGATGAAACGGGGATGATGGAGAGGACTGGGGGACAGGGGAATGATGATGTGGTTCAGCAACGCACATGTGTTGCTAAGCCACATCAACGCGTGGCCGGGTATAGCTAGAAATCTATAAACATTATTAGCAGTTTAACATATCAAAGCAATTGATTTGCTCATTAATTTCATATATGCTTTAAAATTACAATGTCTTGTGACAATATATAAATATTATACATAACCATAACCTAACGAATATAACCATAACCTCAGAGAAATATATATTGAGATATTTCGTGTTTTTACCTTTCATATAAGATAATTTTGGTCAATTACTTATAGGTATAATAATAACTACGAAGCATCTCTGAAAGGTGATATTCTTCTCTTGGTCAGATTAGAGTCTATACGAATTATAGAGGGCCCGTGATCACTGCTGACTACGTGGCTCAGATGGTCCCAAAGGACCGCCGTCAACACGTCCGAGTGATGGACATTGCCGCAGGTACAGTACAGTTTGTCTTCAACATAATGATCAATTACCTAAATGCTAAAATAATTAATCTTAAACTTTCCTTATATTATGAAAAATAGGACATGGGTCTTAGCTATGGCTGAGACCCAACGAAGTCCCTGTAATCTAGTGATTATGTCCAGGTAATGTTCAATCTCGTTCAAACATTCCTATGTACTTTGTATCCATAAATGTGTTTGTAACACTGCTGACTGGGTGAATCGTTATGCATTACCAATTTATAATCTATTGAATGTGGACAAAATATGCTAAGAATAATATTGGAAAATATATAAGTATTTGAATAATGTTTGAGTAGTAAACATGATGTTCCACAATGCTTCATGTTTAGTAACATAGAACATTATATTTAGGTTACAGGGCAACGTGCACCACGAAGCTGTTTATTGTTGATAATAATAATGATGTTAACTTACGAATGAATGAAAGATTGTAAATCTTTCTAAAAATTTCAGTGGTCATATGCTTTTTTTTTCATTATGGCATTCGTTTTTGTTGCAATATAAATTTATATAGATGTTTATACATATATAAATATTATTTTTTACCAGAAAATTGTATTTTTAAATGAGAAATATGTTAATGTTTTATATTCGAATGATTTGACATTTCCAACGTTTATGACACGAAGGAAATGTTTGAAATTATATGGAGAGTGAGAGAACGATGCCTCTTTTTCGAGGGATAGGCCAGTTGACTCACTGGTCAGGCGAGGCCAGTTGACCCACTGGTCAGGGGAGGCCAGTTGGCTCCCTGGTCATTGTAGGCCAGTTGGCTCACAAGTCAGGGTAGGCCAGTTGACCTGCTGGTCAGGGTAGGCCAGTTGACCTGCTGGTCAGGGTAGGCCAGTTGACCTGCTGGTCAGGGTAGGCCAGTTGGCTCATTGGTCAGGGTAGGCCAATTAGCTTCTCAGGTACCCTGACCAGCGGGTCAACTGGCCTACCCTGACTTGTGAGCCAACTGGCCTACACTGACCAGCAGGTCAACTGGCCTACCCTGACCAGCAGGTCAACTGGCCTACCCTGACCAGCGAGCCAACTGTCCTACCCTGACCAGCGGGTCGAATGGCCTACCCTGACCAGGGAGCCAACTGACCCTACCCTGACCAGCAGGCAAACTGGCATACCCTGACCTGTGAGCCAACTGACCCATCCTGACCAGTGAGCTAACTGACCCATCCTGACCAGTGAGCCAACTGGCCTACCCTGACCAGTGAGCCAACAGGCCTACCCTGACCAGTGAGTCAATTAACCTACCCTCACCAGTGAGCCAACTGGCCTACCCTGAACAGTGAGCTAACTGGCCTACCCTGACCAGTAAGCCAACTGGCCTACCCAGCCTAACTGGCCAACTGGCCTACCCTGAACAGTGCATAAACTGGCCTACCCTGACCAGTGAGCCAACTGACCTACCATGACCAGCGAGCCAACTGGCCTACCCTGTCCAGCGAGCCAACTGGCCTACCCTGATCAGTAAGCCAACTGGCCTACCCTGACCAGTGAGCCAACTGGCCTACCCTGACCAGCAAGCCAACTGGCCTACCCTGACCAGCGAGCCAACTGGCCTACCCTTACCAGTGAGCCAACTGGCCTACCCTGAAAAGCGAGCCAACTGGCCTACCCTGATCAGTAAGCCAACTGGCCTACCCTGACCAGTGAGCCAACTGACCTACCTTGACCAGTGAGCTAACTGGCCTACCCTGATCAGCGAACCATCTGGCCAACCCTGACCAGTTAGCCACCTGGCTTACCCAGACCAGCAGACCAATTGGCCTACCCTAACCAGGGAGCCAACTGGCCTACTGTGACCAGTGAGCCATCTGGCCTACCCTGACCAGCGAACCATCTGGCCTACACTGAGCAGGGAGCCATCTGGCCCACCCTGACCAGTGAGCCAACTGGCCTACCCTGACCAGCAGGTAAACTGGCTCACCCTGACCAGGGAGCCAACTGGCCTACCCTCACCAGTGAGCCAACTGGCCCACCATGACCAGCGAGGCATTTGGCCTACCTTGACCAGCGACCCAACTGGCCTAACCTGACCTGGGAGCCAACTGGCATACCCTGACCAGTGAGCCAACTGGCCTACCCTGACCAGCGAGTCAACTGGCCTACCCTGACCAGCGAGCCAGCGGGTTTACCCTGACCAGCGAGCCAACTGGCCTACCCTGACCAGCGAGCCAGCGGGTTTACCCTGACCAGTGAGCCAACTAGCTTACTGTGGCCAGTGACCTAACTGGCCAACCCTGACCAGAGGATCAGCTGGCATATTCTGACCAGTGAGCTAACTGGCCAACCCTGACCAGTGAGCCAACTGGCCTACCCTGACCAGTGGGTCAACTGGCCTACCCTGACCAGCGGGTCAACTGGCCTACCCGGATTAGCGAGCCAACTGGCTAACCCTGACCAGTAAGCCAACTGGCCAATCCAGACCAATTAGCCAACTAGCTTACCCTGACCAGCGACCCACCTGGCCTACCTTGACCAGCGAGCCAACTGGGCTAACCTGACCAGTGAGGTAACTGGCCTACCTTGACCAGCGAGCCAACTGGGCTAACCTGACCAGTGAGGTAACTGGCCTACCTTGACCAGTGAGCCAACTGGCCTACCCTGACCAGCAGGCCAAAAGTCCTACCCTGACCAATGAGCCAACTGGCCTACTCTGACCAATGAGCTAGCTGGCCTACTCTGACTAGTGAGCAAACTGGCCTACTCTGACCAGCGAGCTAACTGGCCTACCCTGACCAGTGAGCCAACTGTCCTTCCCTGACCAGCGGGTCAACTGGCCTACTCTGAACAGTGAGCCAACTGGCCAACCCTGAAAAGTGAGCCAACTGGCCTACCCTGACCAGTGAGCCAACTGGTTTACCTTGACCAGTGAGCCAACTGGCCTATATGACCAGTGAGCCAACTGGCCTACCCTGACCAGTGATCCAACTGGCCCACCCGGTCCAGTGAGCCAACAGGCCTACCTTGAACAACTGGGTAAACTGGCCTACCTTGACCAGTGAGTCAACTGGCCTACCCTGACGAATGAGCCAACAGGCCCTACTTTAACTAGTGAGCCAACTGACCTACTATGACCAGTTAGCCAACTGGCCTACTCTGACCCGCGAGCTAACTGACCTACCCTGAGCAGTGAGCCAACTGGCCTCCCCCAACCAGGGAACCAACTGTCCTACCCTGACCAGTGAGACAGCTGGACTACCATGAAAAGCGAACCAACTGGCCTACCCTGAATAGGGAGCCAACTGGCCTACTCTGACCAGGGAGCCAACTGGCCTACCCTGACCAGGGGGCCAACTGGCCTACCCTGACCAGTGAGCCAACTGGCCTACCCTGACCAGTGAGACAGCTGGACTACCATGAAAAGCGAGCCAACTGGCCTAACCTGACCCGTGAGTCAACTGGCCTAACATGACCATTGAGCCAACTGGCCTACCCTGACCAGTGAGCCAACTGGCCTCCCTTGACCAGTGAGCCAAGTGGCCTACCCTGACCAGCGAGCCAGCGGGCCAACCTTGACCAGTGAGCCAACTGGCCTACCTTGACCAGTGAGCCAACTGGCCTACCCTGACAAGCGGGTCAACTGGCCTACACTGACCAGGGAGCCAGCTGTCCTACCCTGACCAGCGGGTCAACTGACCTACCTTGACCAGCGAACCAACTGACCGACCTCGACCAGAGAGCCAACTGGTCTACCCTGACAAGTGATCCCACTGGCCGACCCTAACCTGTGAGCCAACTGGCCTACAATGACCAGTGAGACAACTGGCCTACCCTGACCAGTGAGCCAACTGGCCTACCTAAACCAATGAGCCAACTGGCTTACCCAGACCAGCGAGCTAACTGGCCTACCCTGACCAGTAAGCCAACTGCCCTACCCAGCCTAACTGGCCAAATGGCCTACCCTGACCAGTGCATAAACTGGCCTACCCTGACCAGTAGCCAACTGACCTACCCTGACCAGTGAGCCAACTGACCTACCATGACCAGCGAGCCAACTGGCCGAACGTAACAAGTGAACCAACTTGCCTACCCAACCCAGCTGGCCAACCCTTGACCAGTGACCCAAGTGGCCAACCCTGACCAGTTAGCCACCTGGCTTACCCTGACCAGCAGACCAATTGGCCTACCCTAACCAGTGAGCCAACTGGCCTACTGTGACCAGTGAGCTATCTGGCCTACCCTGACCAGCGAGCCATCTGGCCTACACTGAGCAGGGAGCCAACTGGCCTACCCTCACCAGTGAGCCAACTGGCCTACCCTGACCAGTGAGCCAACTGGCCTACCATGACCAGCTGCCTAACTGGCCTACCCTGACCAGCAGGTAAACTGGCTCACCCTGACCAGGGAGACAACTGGCCTACCCTCACCAGTGAGCCAACTGGCCCACCATGACCAGCGAGGCATTTGGCCTACCCTCACCAGTGAGCCAACTGGCCCACCATGACCAGCGAGGCATTTGGCCTACCCTCACCCGTGAGCCAACTGGCCCACCATGACCAGCGAGGCATTTGGCCTACCTTGACCAGCGACCCAACTGGCCTAACCTGACCAGTGAGCCAACTGGCCTACCCTGACCAGTGAGCCAACTGGCCTACCATGACCACCTGCCTAACAGGCCTACCCTGACCAGCAGGTAAACTGGCTCACCCTGACCAGGGAGACAACTGGCCTACCCTCACCAGTGAGCCAACTGGCCCACCATGACCAGCGAGGCATTTGGCCTACCCTCACCAGTGAGCCAACTGGCCCACCATGACCAGCGAGGCATTTGGCCTACCCTCACCCGTGAGCCAACTGGCCCACCATGACCAGCGAGGCATTTGCCCTACCCTGACCAGCGAGCCAACTGGCCTACCCTGACCAGCGAGCCAGCGGGTTTACCCTGACCAGCGAGCCAACTGGCCTACCCTGACCAGCGAGCCAGCGGGTTTACCCTGACCAGTGAGCCAACTAGCTTACTGTGGCCAGTGACCTAACTGGCCAACCCTGACCAGAGGATCAGCTGGCTTATTCTGACCAGTGAGCTAACTGGCCTACCCTGACCAGTGAGCCAACTGGCCTACGCTGACCAGTGGGTCAACTGGCCTACCCTGACCAGCGGGTCAACTGGCCTACTCTGAACAGTGAGCCAACTGGCCAACCCTGAAAAGTGAGCCAACTGGTATACCCTGACCAGTGAGCCAACTGGTTTACCTTGACCTGTGAGCCAACTGGCCTATATGACCAGTGAGCCAACTGGCCCACCCGGTCCAGTGAGCCAACAGGCCTACCTTGACCAGCGGTTAAACTGGCCTACCTTGACCAGTGAGTCAACTGGCCTACCCTGACGAATGAGCCAACAGGCCTACTTTAACTAGTGAGCCAACTGACCTACTATGACCAGTTAGCCAACTGGCTTACTCTGACCCGCGAGCTAACTGGCCTACCCTGACCAGTGAGCCAACTGGCCTACCCCTACCAGGGAACCAACTGGCCTACCCTGACCAGTGAACCAACTGTCCTACCCTGACCAGTGAGACAGCTGGACTATCATGAAAAGCGAACCAACTGGCCTACCCTGACCAGGGAGCCAACTGGCCTACCCTGACCAGGGGGCCAACTGTCCTACCCTGACCAGTGAGACAGCTGGACTATCATGAAAAGCGAACCAACTGGCCTACCCTGAATAGGGAGCCAACTGGCCTACCCTGACCAGTGAGCCAACTGGCCTACCCTGACCAGTGAGACAGCTGGACTACCATGAAAAGCGAGCCAACTGGCCTACCCTGACCCGTGAGTCAACTGGCCTAACATGACCATTGAGCCAACTGGCCTACCCTGACCAGTGAGCCAACTGGCCTACCTTGACCAGTGAGCCAACT
>NW_027189162.1:391121-401265 GCF_040958095.1 Procambarus clarkii | reverse complement strand
GCTCGCTTTTCATGGTAGTCCAGCTGTCTCACTGGTCAGGGTAGGCCAGTTGGCTCACTGGTCAGGGTAGGCCAGTTGGCTCCCTATTCAGGGTAGGCCAGTTGGTTCGCTTTTCATGATAGTCCAGCTGTCTCACTGGTCAGGGTAGGACAGTTGGCCCCCTGGTCAGGGTAGGCCAGTTGGCTCCCTGGTCAGGGTAGGCCAGTTGGTTCGCTTTTCATGATAGTCCAGCTGTCCTCACTGGTCAGGGTAGGACAGTTGGTTCACTGGTCAGGGTAGGCCAGTTGGTTCACTGGTAGGGGTAGGCCAGTTGGCTCACTGGTCAGGGTAGGCCAGTTAGCTCGCGGGTCAGAGTAAGCCAGTTGGCTAACTGGTCATAGTAGGTCAGTTGGCTCACTAGTTAAAGTAGGCCTGTTGGCTCATTCGTCAGGGTAGGCCAGTTGACTCACTGGTCAAGGTAGGCCAGTTAACCGCTGGTCAAGGTAGGCCTGTTGGCTCACTGGACCGGGTGGGCCAGTTGGCTCACTGGTCATATAGGCCAGTTGGCTCACAGGTCAAGGTAAACCAGTTGGCTCACTGGTCAGGGTATACCAGTTGGCTCACTTTTCAGGGTTGGCCAGTTGGCTCACTGTTCAGAGTAGGCCAGTTGACCCGCTGGTCAGGGTAGGCCAGTTGACCCACTGGTCAGCGTAGGCCAGTTGGCTCACTGGTCAGGGGTAGGCCAGTTAGCTCACTGGTCAGAATAAGCCAGCTGATCCTCTGGTCAGGGTTGGCCAGTTAGGTCACTGGCCACAGTAAGCTAGTTGGCTCACTGGTCAGGGTAACCCGCTGGCTCGCTGGTCAGGGTAGGCCAGTTGGCTCGCTGGTCAGGGTAAACCCGCTGGCTCGCTGGTCAGGGTAGGCCAGTTGGCTCGCTGGTCAGGGTAGGGCAAATGCCTCGCTGGTCATGGTGGGCCAGTTGGCTCACGGGTGAGGGTAGGCCAAATGCCTCGCTGGTCATGGTGGGCCAGTTGGCTCACTGGTGAGGGTAGGCCAAATGCCTCGCTGGTCATGGTGGGCCAGTTGGCTCACTGGTGAGGGTAGGCCAGTTGTCTCCCTGGTCAGGGTGAGCCAGTTTACCTGCTGGTCAGGGTAGGCCTGTTAGGCAGGTGGTCATGGTAGGCCAGTTGGCTCACTGGTCAGGGTAGGCCAGTTGGCTCACTGGTCAGGTTAGGCCAGTTGGGTCGCTGGTCAAGGTAGGCCAAATGCCTCGCTGGTCATGGTGGGCCAGTTGGCTCACGGGTGAGGGTAGGCCAAATGCCTCGCTGGTCATGGTGGGCCAGTTGGCTCACTGGTGAGGGTAGGCCAAATGCCTCGCTGGTCATGGTGGGCCAGTTGGCTCACTGGTGAGGGTAGGCCAGTTGTCTCCCTGGTCAGGGTGAGCCAGTTTACCTGCTGGTCAGGGTAGGCCAGTTAGGCAGCTGGTCATGGTAGGCCAGTTGGCTCACTGGTCAGGGTAGGCCAGTTGGCTCACTGGTGAGGGTAGGCCAGTTGGCTCCCTGCTCAGTGTAGGCCAGATGGCTCGCTGGTCAGGGTAGGCCAGATAGCTCACTGGTCACAGTAGGCCAGTTGGCTCACTGGTTAGGGTAGGCCAATTGGTCTGCTGGTCAGGGTAAGCCAGGTGGCTAACTGGTCAGGGTTGGCCACTTGGGTCACTGTCAAGGGTTGGCCAGCTGGGTTGGGTAGGCAAGTTGGTTCACTTGTTACGTTCGGCCAGTTGGCTCGCTGGTCATGGTAGGTCAGTTGGCTCACTGGTCAGGGTAGGTCAGTTGGCTCACTGGTCAGGGTAGGCCAGTTTATGCACTGGTCAGGGTAGGCCATTTGGCCAGTTAGGCTGGGTAGGGCAGTTGGCTTACTGGTCAGGGTAGGCCAGTTAGCTCGCTGGTCTGGGTAAGCCAGTTGGCTCATTGGTTTAGGTAGGCCAGTTGGCTCACTGGTCAGGGTAGGCCAGTTGTCTCACTGGTCATTGTAGGCCAGTTGGCTCACAGGTTAGGGTCGGCCAGTGGGATCACTTGTCAGGGTAGACCAGTTGGCTCTCTGGTCGAGGTCGGTCAGTTGGTTCGCTGGTCAAGGTAGGTCAGTTGACCCGCTGGTCAGGGTAGGACAGCTGGCTCCCTGGTCAGTGTAGGCCAGTTGACCCGCTTGTCAGGGTAGGCCAGTTGGCTCACTGGTCAAGGTAGGCCAGTTGGCTCACTGGTCAAGGTTGGCCCGCTGGCTCGCTGGTCAGGGTAGGCCACTTGGCTCACTGGTCAAGGGAGGCCAGTTGGCTCACTGGTCAGGGTAGGCCAGTTGGCTCAATGGTCATGTTAGGCCAGTTGGCTCAATGGTCATGTTAGGCCAGTTGACTCACGGGTCAGGTTAGGCCAGTTGGCTCGCTTTTCATGGTAGTCCAGCTGTCTCACTGGTCAGGGTAGGCCAGTTGGCTCACTGGTCAGGGTAGGCCAGTTGGCCCCCTGGTCAGGGTAGGCCAGTTGGCTCCCTGGTCAGAGTAGGCCAGTTGGCTCCCTATTCAGGGTAGGCCAGTTGGTTCGCTTTTCATGGTAGTCCAGCTGTCTCACTGGTCAGGGTAGGACAGTTGGTTCCCTGGTTGGGGGAGGCCAGTTGGCTCACTGCTCAGGGTAGGTCAGTTAGCTCGCGGGTCAGAGTAGGCCAGTTGGCTAACTGGTCATAGTAGGTCAGTTGGCTCACTAGTTAAAGTAGGCCTGTTGG
This sequence comes from Procambarus clarkii, assembly GCF_040958095.1. Lineage (NCBI taxonomy): Eukaryota > Metazoa > Arthropoda > Malacostraca > Decapoda > Cambaridae > Procambarus > Procambarus clarkii. The sequence continues at coordinate 398,517 of NW_027189162.1, read as the reverse complement.
CTCATTCGTCAGGGTAGGCCAGTTGACTCACTGGTCAAGGTAGGCCAGTTTACCCAGTTGTTCAAGGTAGGCCTGTTGGCTCACTGGACCGGGTGGGCCAGTTGGCTCACTGGTCAGGGTAGGCCAGTTGGCTCACTGGTCATATAGGCCAGTTGGCTCACTGGTCAAGGTAAACCAGTTGGCTCACTGGTCAGGGTAGGCCAGTTGGCTCACTTTTCAGGGTTGGCCAGTTGGCTCACTGTTCAGAGTAGGCCAGTTGACCCGCTGGTCAGGGAAGGACAGTTGGCTCACTGGTCAGGGTAGGCCAGTTAGCTCGCTGGTCAGAGTAGGCCAGTTGGCTCACTAGTCAGAGTAGGCCAGCTAGCTCATTGGTCAGAGTAGGCCAGTTGGCTCATTGGTCAGGGTAGGACTTTTGGCCTGCTGGTCAGGGTAGGCCAGTTGGCTCACTGGTCAAGGTAGGCCAGTTACCTCACTGGTCAGGTTAGCCCAGTTGGCTCGCTGGTCAAGGTAGGCCAGTTACCTCACTGGTCAGGTTAGCCCAGTTGGCTCGCTGGTCAAGGTAGGCCAGGTGGGTCGCTGGTCAGGGTAAGCTAGTTGGCTAATTGGTCAGGATTGGCCAGTTGGCTTACTGGTCAGGGTTAGCCAGTTGGCTCGCTAATCCGGGTAGGCCAGTTGACCCGCTGGTCAGGGTAGGCCAGTTGACCCACTGGTCAGGGTAGGCCAGTTGGCTCACTGGTCAGGGTTGGCCAGTTAGCTCACTGGTCAGAATAAGCCAGCTGATCCTCTGGTCAGGGTTGGCCAGTTAGGTCACTGGCCACAGTAAGCTAGTTGGCTCACTGGTCAGGGTAAACCCGCTGGCTCGCTGGTCAGGGTAGGCCAGTTGGCTCGCTGGTCAGGGTAAACCCGCTGGCTCGCTGGTCAGGGTAGGCCAGTTGACTCGCTGGTCAGGGTAGGCCAGTTGGCTCACTGGTCAGGGTATGCCAGTTGGCTCCCAGGTCAGGTTAGGCCAGTTGGGTCGCTGGTCAAGGTAGGCCAAATGCCTCGCTGGTCATGGTGGGCCAGTTGGCTCACTGGTGAGGGTAGGCCAGTTGGCTCCCTGGTCAGGGTGAGCCAGTTTACCTGCTGGTCAGGGTAGGCCAGTTGGCTCACTGGTCAGGGTGGGCCAGATGGCTCCCTGCTCAGTGTAGGCCAGATGGTTCGCTGGTCAGGGTAGGCCAGATGGCTCACTGGTCACAGTAGGCCAGTTGGCTCCCTGGTTAGGGTAGGCCAATTGGTCTGCTGGTCTGGGTAAGCCAGGTGGCTAACTGGTCAGGGTTGGCCAGATGGTTCGCTGATCAGGGTAGGCCAGTTAGCTCACTGGTCAAGGTAGGTCAGTTGGCTCACTGGTCAGGGTAGGCCAGTTGGCTTACTGATCAGGGTAGGCCAGTTGGCTCGCTGGTCAGGGTAGGCCAGTTGGCTCACTGGTAAGGGTAGGCCAGTTGGCTCGCTGGTCAGGGTAGGCCAGTTGGCTCACTGGTCAGGGTAGGCCAGTTGGCTTACTGATCAGGGTAGGCCAGTTGGCTCGCTGGACAGGGTAGGCCAGTTGGCTCGCTGGTCATGGTAGGTCAGTTGGCTCACTGGTCAGGGTAGGCCAGTTTATGCACTGTTCAGGGTAGGCCAGTTGGCCAGTTAGGCTGGGTAGGCCAGTTGGCTTACTGGTCAGGGTAGGCCAGTTAGCTCACTGTTCAGGGTAGGCCAGTTGGCTCACTGGTGAGGGTAGGTTAATTGACTCACTGGTCAGGGTAGGCCTGTTGGCTCACTGGTCAGGGTAGGCCAGTTGGCTCACTGGTCAGGATGGGTCAGTTGGCTCACTGGTCAGGATGGGTCAGTTGGCTCACAGGTCAGGGTATGCCAGTTTGCCTGCTGGTCAGGGTAGGGTCAGTTGGCTCCCTGGTCAGGGTAGGCCATTCGACCCGCTGGTCAGGGTAGGACAGTTGGCTCGCTGGTCAGGGTAGGCCAGTTGACCTGCTGGTCAGGGTAGGCCAGTTGACCTGCTGGTCAGTGTAGGCCAGTTGGCTCACAAGTCAGGGTAGGCCAGTTGACCCGCTGGTCAGGGTACCTGAGAAGCTAATTGGCCTACCCTGACCAATGAGCCAACTGGCCTACCCTGACCAGCAGGTCAACTGGCCTACCCTGACCAGCAGGTCAACTGGCCTACCCTGACCAGCAGGTCAACTGGCCTACCCTGACCAGCAGGTCAACTGGCCTACCCTGACTTGTGAGCCAACTGGCCTACAATGACCAGGGAGCCAACTGGCCTCCCCTGACCAGTGGGTCAACTGGCCTCGCCTGACCAGTGAGTCAACTGGCCTATCCCTCGAAAAAGAGGCATCGTTCTCTCACTCTCCATATAATTTCAAACATTTCCTTCGTGTCATAAACGTTGGAAATGTCAAATCATTCGAATATAAAACATTAACATATTTCTCATTTAAAAATACAATTTTCTGGTAAAAAATAATATTTATATATGTATAAACATCTATATAAATTTATATTGCAACAAAAACGAATGCCATAATGAAAAAAAAAGCATATGACCACTGAAATTTTTAGAAACATTTACAATCTTTCATTCATTCGTAAGTTAACATCATTATTATTATCAACTAATAAACAGCTTCGTGGTGCACGTTGCCCTGTAACCTTAATATAATGTTCTATGTTACTAAACATGACGCATTGTGGAACATCATGTTTACTACTCAAACATTATTCAAATACTTATATATTTTCCAATATTATTCTTAGCATATTTTGTCCACATTCAATAGATTATAAATTGGTAATGCATAACGATTCACCCAGTCAGCAGTGTTACAAACACATTTATGGATACAAAGTACATAGGAATGTTTGAACGAGATTGAACATTACCTGGACATAGTCTACTAGATTACAGGGACTTCGTTGGGTCTCAGCCATAGCTAAGACCCATGTCCTATTTTTCATAATATAAGGAAAGTTTAAGATTAATTATTTTAGCATTTAGGTAATTGATCATTATGTTGAAGACAAACTGTACTGTACCTGCGGCAATGTCCATCACTCGGACGTGTTGACGGCGGTCCTTTGGGACCATCTGAGCCACGTAGTCAGCAGTGATCACGGGCCCTCTATAATTCGTATAGACTCTAATCTGACCAAGAGAAGAATATCACCTTTCAGAGATGCTTCGTAGTTATTATTATACCTATAAGTAATTGACCAAAATTATCTTATATGAAAGGTAAAAACACGAAATATCTCAATATATATTTCTCTGAGGTTATGGTTATATTCGTTAGGTTATGGTTATGTATAATATTTATATATTGTCACAAGACATTGTAATTTTAATGCATATATGAAATTAATGAGCAAATCAATTGCTTTGATATGTTAAACTGCTAGTAATGTTTATAGATTTCTAGCTATACCCGGCCACGCGTTGATAGTGGCTTAGCAACACATGTGCGTTGCTGAACCACATCATTCATTCCCCTGTCCCCCAGTCCTCCCCATCATCCCCGTCTCATCGTTTTCACACCGATTCCCCGTCTCCCCTCCCCTCGTCCTCCCTACCATTCCCCCTCCCCGTCCCTTATCCTCCCTACAACCCCCCACACGACCGTCCTCTGCGGCCTCCCCACCATCTCCCACTACCCCATCCCCTCGTCCTCCCAACCATACCCCCACACCTATTCCCTCTTCCTAAACACTATTCTCCATTCCTCCCATCCCATCGTCCGCCCCATCATTCTCCCCCTTCCCCGTCCCTTTGTCTTCCCTCACCATCCCCCACATTCCTCTCCCATGTCCTCCATACCATTCCCCCCTCTCCCGTCCCCCTCGTCCTTCCTACCATCCTCCACTCCCCTGTCCCCTTATCCTCCCTACCTTTCACCATTTTCCTGTCCCCTCGTTCCCTTCAGAAAATTGGGAATATCAAATGAACTAATGTTCCTCATCACTGAAATATAAGAAAAACAGTTAAAAACAAAACGAAAAACAATGAAAAAATAACAAAAAAAAGTACTATACTCATGAAATGAACAGTATGGTAAACAACACAGCTTAATTCCAATGCAATGTCACACAAAATATTTAAATAAAAATAAAAATAATTCAAAATCTATGAAAACTAAATTTATCAATGCAATCAGAGACATTGAAATGTAATCGTAACATATTTAGTATAGCGTCTGTTGCTATTACGTGTAACAGATGGCGCTCTTTTTAAAGAAAAGCATGTTTTTTCCCAATCAAAGGTGTGGCATCTATATAGTAGATATATAAAAACACGTGCTTATTTGAATGGAATGTTGTGTCAAAATTTCAAAGCAATCAGTGAAGAATTTTTGGAGATTATAGTGTGTGTTTCTCTTACGTCCAACAGATGGCGCTGTTTAAAAAAAAACGAATGTTTTTTCCTGTCATCGGTGAGGCATGTATTTAGTAGATACATAAAAAAACGCGTTTATTTGAATGCAACGTTGTGTCAGAATTTCAAAGCAATCAGTGAAGAACTTTCGGAGATTAGCGATTTTGAATAAACGAACATTTCCAGTCTTATTTATTTATATAGATTAACACTTGACACCCTATTATTTATTAGGAGAAACTCTTGAAAACATTTCCCTGTTCTGTATTTATTTGTATTGTTTTATTTTCTAACTCTTGTGGATGCACTTTAAGTTTATACTCATTTGATATTGCAAATGTTAAATTATCAGGCGAGTAATATTGAGGTTTAATATCACACCTACACACTGGAGTTCTATGAGATGGTTGGACGCAGCTAATGTTGGGTCAGTATTTAAAGTTATCAAGACAGTCAGGAGGCGATAATCTATAGCCATGTCCCTTATATGCTTTATATGCAAGGTGATATATATAATACCTTAAGAAACAGGTCAACAGAACATCTAATGAAAAGAGTCTATATAGAACAACACTACACCTTTATGTGGATATCTTATCACCTGAACTTTATATACATGCCCAAGATTACTATCCGAGTGCCGGTGGTGGGGTGGTTCAAATAGCTTCGGCTATCACCTCATTTTGTCCGGTCGTGATGGTCAAGTGGATTAAGGCGTCTTGTACATACCAGTTGCGTGGCTCCTGGGAGTATGGGTTCGAGTCACTTCTGGGGTGTGAGTTTTCAGTTGCATATTGTCCTGGGGACCATTCAGGCTTGTTCGCATTTGTGTTCCTCACGTGTGCCCCAAAGAATGAGGTGATTTGGTAAAATGCTATGCCCAAGATTACTATCCGAGTGCCGGCGGTGGGGTGGTTCAAATAGCTTCGGCTATCACCTCATTTTGTCCAGTCGTGATGGTCAAGTGGATTAAGGCGTCTTGTACATACCAGTTGCGTGGCTCCTGGGAGTATGGGTTCGAGTCACTTCTGGGGTGTGAGTTTTCAGTTGCATATTGTCCTGGGGACCATTCAGGCTTGTTCGCATATATATATATATATATATATATATATATATATATATATATATATATATATATATATATATATATATATATATATATATATATATGTCGTACCTAGTAGCCAGAACGCACTTCTCAGCCTACTATGCAAGGCCCGATTTGCCTAATAAGCCAAGTTTTCATGAATTAATTGTTTTTCGACTGCCTAACCTACCTAACCTAACTTTTTTGGCTACCTAACCGAAACCTAACCTATAAAGATAGGTTAGGTTAGGTTAGGTAGGGTTGGTTAGGTTCGGTCATATATCTACGTTAATTTTAACCCCAATAAAAAAAATTGACCTCATACATAATGAAATGGGTAGCTTTATCATTTCATAAGAAAAAATTAGAGAAAATATATTAATTCAGGAAAACTTGGCTTATTAGGCAAATCGGGCCTTGCATAGTAGGCTCAGAAGTGCGTTCTGGCTACTAGGTACGACATATATATATATATATATATATATATATATATATATATATATATATATATATATATATATATATATATATATACATATATAATATTGGTGTATACCGGCAGCAGGTTTTCTTTCAAACATGTCTCAGTGAATATGACCGCATATTCTGTATTTACTATTTTCTGGTTTAGGGCTTCTTTCCCTCTTAACTATTTTCTTAGTATCAGGGCTTAGCTGAAATAGGAGTTCTCCAAAACTCATTTTCGTAATTTTAAGGTGAAGAAAAGAAGTGAATTACTTTAGAATGTATTACACTTATTTATACAATATGCACCCTCTGCCTCGACCTCCTACCTCCTAGGCCTCTTTCTTCTTCCTCCTCGACCTAGTCCTTCTTCCTGGAATTCTTCCTCCTTCCTCCTCGACCTCCTCCTCCTCCTCCGCATCCTTCCTCCTCCTCCTCCTCGGCCTCCTCCTTTCTCCCTTACCTACTCCTCCTTCCTCCTCCTCCTCCTTCCTTTGGACACATGTATAAGCAAGTAGATGGGATCGCCATGGGTTCTCCCCTAGGTGTCCTGTTTGCGAACTTCTACATCGGTACCATCGAACAAAAGGTCTTAGTCGAAATGAACTTGAAGCCGGCCATATACTGCAGATATGTTGATGACATTTTTACATAGGTACCTGATGTCAGACATCTGCAGGAGCTGAAGGAGGCATTTGAGCGAAATTCTGTGTTGCGTTTCACTTACGAGATGGAGAAGGATGGGAAGCTGCCCTTTCTAGATGTAACAGTCATGGAAAGGAGCGGAGGTTTCCACACTGCAGTCTACACTAAGGAAACAAACATAGGAATGTGTCTCAGTGCCAACAGTGACTGCCCAGACAGGTACAAGAGGAGTGTTGTTAACGTTTATGTCGACCGTGCTCTCAGCCACAGCTCAGGATGGAAGCAAGTCGACGAAGAACTCTGTAGGGTAAGGCAGGTCCTAGTCAACAATGGCTTCTCCAATGGTTGCGTTGAAGACATCATAAGAAGGAAAGTGAAACGCCATGCAACCTCTGAAGAGACAACTAACACAACACCTGTACCCCCTATTAGATTATTTTACAGGAACTTCTTTTCCACAGCTCATAAAACGGAGGAAAGGGTCCTGAAAGATATTGTTAATAGAAACGTTATCCCTACAGACAAAAATCAGAGGATACAACTGACGATTTACTATAAAACCAGAAAAACGGCCAGCCTACTCATGAGAAACTCTCCAGACACAAAGCAGAACGCTTTAAAAGAGACCAACGTCGTCTATGCCTTCAAATGCCCTCTTGGGGACTGTAAGCTCCAAAAAACCCAGTATATAGGCAAGACAACAACATCTCTTTCTAGGTGTTTAACGATGCATAAGCAACAGGGCTCCATTAAGGAACATATAATCTCTTCCCACAACCAAACCATCGCCAGAGAAA